>NW_010140457.1:0-8813 GCF_000699245.1 Pterocles gutturalis | reverse complement strand
TGTTCTTAATCATATAGAGTCTGCACAAGCTGGAGGTGCTCTTGGTGTCAGAAAAGCATTCAAAGAGGACTGTTCTTAATCATATAGAGTCTGCACAAGTTGGAGGTGCTCTTGGTGTCAGAAAAACATTCAAAGAGGTCTTTGGTGTCTGCTCTGGTCTGTGGTGTGGAAGCAGCAGAAAGTACAAGTACCTTTTGGTACCTCGCTTGGAAGGATTACCATCAACTTGTAGACAAATGTGGTTAAGAATCTGTAATATTCAAACCCTCTGTGTAACTTAGTTTCCAAGGAAAGGATTAGATAGTCGTCATTAGTTTCAGGGTTTTTTTTCCTGTTTCAGCCTGTACTTCAAGAACTGGATAACAACTAAAAGCATTTCAAAGGACTAAGCATGATATCTTCTTACATTTTTTTTGAGGTTGCTGCTTCTCATTTTTTAATGGATTTTTTAATGTGTAAAAATGTCATTGGTGAAAAGACTTTAAATCGTTACTTTTGCACATTGAAGTTGCCCATTTTTACATTGTCTGTAAAACTCTACAGCTACTTAAAACTTAAGTCACATTCAAGCCACTTGAGGAGCTGAAATATAGTAGGTGCTACCTAACTCCGACCATGAAAAGCCCATGAATTCTTAAATATGTACTTCAATACTGCTTGGCAGATTGATTTACTCTACACGGACTCCTTCACATGCATAGACCTGTCTCTCTGTAATAGAGCTCTGAATGGAAAGGATTCATCTCGATGAAGTCAATGCCAGGGGAATCAGGCTCCTGGCATGATTCTAGGTTGTAGTAATTTCCTTTTTGTGGAGATCTAGTGTTATTTTCTCTGAATTTTCTTTTTTTCTTTTTCTTTCTTTTCCTCTTTTTCTTCCTTTGAGGCATCGTATTTTCTATTATATGAAATTTTTGCTTACATATAGGAAAGACAGATTTGTTATTGTGTTACATAATGGACTTGGAGAAATCCATCTCCTTTTCACGGCATTTTTGTTTAATGTGTGCTAACAAATTTGTTGTGCTTAAGGAATGGTGAATTTTTTCCCTTATTGTCCTTAAGTGTTCTTATCCATCTTTGTTCAGTTGGACTAAAAGTTTTTCAGAGCAGGAAACAGTTCTTACCTTGTAAGAAGGCCTTTTACTGAGAGTCCGATCTTCCTGAGGCTTAAGGACATTACTATGGAACAACAGCAAAAAATATTCTTAATGGCATTACTCTTCCTGGAAAACCTCTTCGGTAAAGTACCTGTTCACTCCTAAATCTGTTGTTCGGTGACATGTCATAAAAAATGGAGTGTGTTCTTGGGTACATCTTGTAAATTATTGCTGTCCTTGTTGAATGTGCAATACTCCTTGGCTGAGAACTTATGGTATGAAATACTGTTTATTTTCTTCCCACAATACATCGGCACTTGAAGAGCAGCATAAACTTCAACATCCCTAAATATCATGTGGCAGTTTAATCCTCTGCATTTGCTTACTTCAGTACAGTTTAGATAGAACACAGCATGATTTAAAAAAAAAAATTCTAATGTTTGAAACTGTTTTGCCATAGTCAGAGATTTTAGTGTTTCTCAAGCCCCAGTTGCATCTCTTGCTACTGCTTTGCTTCTTCTACATTCACCATCGTTTGACATGCAATGCTTGATAAGGTCTTTAAATTGCAAATAGAGGTGTGAATCAATTATATAAACTACTTAAGCAGATATTTTAAAATGCTGAAAATTACCAAAATATTTTATAAGCAGATTATTTTTAACTTTGACTCTTTATTGATGATTATTTTTCAATATGAAAGAATACATACCTTCAGTAACTTGAGAATAGAAACAAGATAAAAATCAACTGCACTTGGAGAAGCCAATTGAAAAATTAAGTTTAATTCAGTTGTTATTGAATAAGTGTGCATATGAAAAGACAAAAATTGTTAAGTATTAATAAAGCAGTAGTATTTCTGACTGCATCATACCCAAGTATCCTTTAACTATGTGCTAAATAGAGGATTTTTAAAAGCCTGAAGGTGATCTGTTAACAATAGTTTGGAGTGCTTGCATGGATTGCAACATTTCTTTCATAGCCCTTTTGTCGTCTTTCAGAAACGGATTGGTGTGACTTGTATACATTTAAGATGATTGTCCAATGCAGATGGTTCTGTTTGTTTTGAAGTCATTGATGGAGCTCCAGGAGTGTCTGTCCAGTAGTATAATCTTGAAGATTTTAGAGAGAAGGATGTTTTTTTCAGCACTAGTCCAAATGAAGAATATGGCCAGGGGCTGAAATTTAAATGAATGGCAGGATTCCTCAGTACTCTTACTGGTTTTCTCACCAAGACCAGGCTGCTGCTGTGGAGGCAGTATGGTAGGCCTGGCCTTGAGACTTCGAGTTAGGGTTATATCTATGTAAAGCACACATGTATACGGTTATCTGCAAATAGTAATTTTACCTTCCAATTGCAATGAACTGGACTAAGAATCAGCAATCAGACTGCTGGATATGCATCCTGGTGCTGTTGTCAGTATCCTGGAATCCGTGTCCTCGTTGCCAGAAAGGCCGTTACTGATTATTTTAGTTACTTGATCACTTTCTGACTGGTAGCACATACTTATTGTACCCAAAACCCTTAAAGGAAGTTATTGTTTGTGGTAGTAGGAATGTTTTGGGATTCAGCTGTTGCATACTGCGCATCCCATAATATGGGATCTGAGGAGACTTCCTTTGAAAGCCGCTATGTTTATACTCCATCAGGCAACAGAATAGTGAAAGAAGGAGGCAAAGATTAAGTAATTCCCAGTCTCCTTCCTTCAACCCATCTCCTTCCTCTGCTGTCTGCATTCCTTGAATGAAATAAACTTACAAGTCCTCTTTCCATGCCAGAACTAGCCACTCCCAGGAATTAAACCACTCCCAGGAATTACTGCTGTATATAACATGAAGTAACATATAGAGCTGACATACAGAAATTGAATGTTTGATCACTGAGCATTCAGCTGGGATATTTCTATTGTGAATAATTTATAAACCAGAAAGTACCAATTTAAAATTTTCAAGGAAGTGCAAAACTTTCTTGCATCTCAGTGTTTATGTATGGATGTGTAAAATAGTCTAGCTGTTGACTCTGAAATATTGTTTTAAAATGAAGAAATTCTGTTCTAGAAACATATTTCCCCTGGAGACACAAGTAATGTTCCTTCTATGAACTGGAATAATCTCATGAACTTTGTTTCATTGTATGATTTAGGGATAACTGCAGAACTTTCTTGTGAATCTGAGAACTTGGGTAACTAGGTCAAACTGGCTATTTTTAGTTTATTTTTACTTCCATATATAAGATGCTAGTAAAGGGTTACAATTTTTTAATTAAATTTCTCTTATCTTACTGTAATTCATCTGTTTGGTCGGTTTGGGTTTTTTTGTATTCACTGAATGTGTATCATATATTATTGTAATTATGAAAAGGTAAATAATGGAGTTCCTTAGCAGCAATATAACATCTTATTATTCTGTTTTAAGTTGTGCCAGATGACAGACAACACTATTGTGTAGTGCTCATAACACTACAGTAAATAAAACTTTAAGGATAAATAAAAGGCTTCTGTAGAAAATGTCAAACTGAATTTACTCCGGTCCTTTAGGAATATCAAACTTGTTCATGATCCTTTAAATAAAGAACTGGAAAAGAGAAATGCAAACAATGCATGAAATAGGAGTGGAATTTATGCTGTGGAAGTAATTAGGTTATTCTGCTCACAAATTAGTTAAAATAAATTCTTTAAACTCTATTTTCCCCACAACAGAAAGCTTATAAAAACATTAAGAAAATAGACTGCATGTATGCAACAGAAAATGGTAGCTAGAGAATTTGTAATCTTTGTACTGAAGCAATGATCTAATAACTAGGAAGATTGACTGAATCTTCCGCACAATCATTGCTACATATCTAACAAATAAATTTATAAGAATTTTTAAAGTTGAATTATCTCTTTTAGTACCGTTAGACTGGAACGCATCTCATGTTGTTTATAAAGTACCATTGTACATTTCCAGCACTAAGACTTTTATTAGTAAAAGTCAATAAAATTCCCATTTAAAGTCCCTTCATTATCCATGTAAGTGACAGATTAACCCTCTGACAAAACCAAATAGACTCCTCAGACCAGTAATGCACAGTGAAAGGAAATCTCTAAAATCGATCAGTAATAGACCCTAATAGATAGCGTAGAAACCGTGCACAGATGGTATTATCAAATAAATCTCAATACTGTATCTTTACTTAAAATAATCTAGACATTGGGATTTATACTTGCCATACCCTGTCTTTAGTCTTAAATTGTTACTTTTCTTGGTTTGACTTGCTATCAGATGTGGAGCTGCCCTGTCCCATGTGAAATGGTTCAGCTGCTTTCCATAAGTATACTTTAATAACATAAATGATACGTAGCTCTCTATAAGACTTTTTATGTATTCTTGTCTAAAAAAAAAAAATAAAAATTGCACTGAGTGGGTTATTGAAAGGATTCTTTCTGGTGTGGGTTCCTTAAAAGCCCATTGTGAAGCCAGTTGGTGCTCTTGTATCTCCCGGAACTTTCCTTTATATCTGAAGAAATATTCTCTGTGTAGTGTGGCTGAGCATTGCCTTCCTCAGTGCTGTCATCACTGTTCTCAGGGTGTTAATTCAGAGCTGTGCCCCATGTCAGTCTCTCTCCTTAATATTTCTCTTGCAAAGCTGTCCTTTCAAGTGTTTTTCCAATTTTAATGCAGTCTTTGCTGTTATTGAAAGCCTTTACCTTGCCAGACAGGGTGAGAAAAGAAAAAAACCAGCATTTTTTTTTTTTTTTAACATGGTCACAGACTTCTTTCTGAGGTCATGAGGGTCACAAGAGTATTGTATGTTCACAATGCTCAAGTAGATGTTTTCTACAATAAAAATTCGCAGCTGTGTTCCCTTGTCAGCTCTTTCATGATGATAGCTGTGGTACTACTGCTAGTATGACTATGCTGTGTCCGTTGAGAGGCAATTTAATTGCTGCTGGGTACGCTGCTTGTTTTCTGAGCTTTCTGAGCTCATTTTGTTTTGCTTGCCTTTTTTTTTTTTTCCTGAAGTATGCATGTATAATCATTTTCCTCCTGAGGGATTACTGTTCCTTTTAAGGTTCTTAATATTTGGGTCTGGCAAAGGATTCTCAACTAACTTTTACTTTATCATCTTTGGAAATTGGTAGAGAGCATTGTCTGTTGCTGCTTTTATTATATCTCTCTCTGTAGTTGTATCCTATCTTAATTTGCTTTCCGTGTTGTCTTTGTGTGTTTTATAGAAGAACTGCTTTTATTTCAGAGGCCTCAGGAATGTGTTCACTGAACTTCAATTATTTGCTTTGTCTGGGGGGGGGCAATACTATAAAACAGCGAAAACACTGTGGTCCTGAAACTTTAACTTGATTGTAAATATTTCACAGATTAAGGTGATATAGAGTGCATAAATTTATGTGCATAAACTAGCATAATAAAATATATTAGTGCCTCATACTTTGGGAATTTATCTAAGGACTTGTGGGAATTTTCGTTAATATCAGTTTGTTTATGCTCGTCACTTTCTATCCACTGAATTTTTTTTCCTCCCTTTTTAAATTTGGCTTTATTCTCCATGTGGAAAATAAAATATTCTAGGATAGCAACAAATTTGTCTTTCATTCTGGAAACAATCCTGACTTGGCTATAGAAGTACTTAAACACTACAGTGAGGTGACTTATACCAGCTTTTACTTAATGTTTTTTGGCATAAGGGGAATAAATCCTGATTAAAAAAGTTAATTTGTGTCTGAATATGTGAATATTCTAGACTGAAATGGGATGGAGGGCAACCTCTCCAAAGTGAAGAAGATGCATCACTTGGGCTGTGAAGCTGGGTAGTACTGCTGCAGTTAAAGTAGTTGTCTGAGCAGGGAGAAGGCCAGCACTTGAGGCTTGAACAACAAACTGTGAGCACACTTAGGAGCGCAGACCATGGCTTTAGAGTCACTGTGATAAAAGAGCCTATGGATCGTGAAGGCATCATAATTTGCACTGTCATAAAGCTTCATTTGGAAGTATGAGGTACCCTGTCCTCCTCCTGTTCCATGTACTTTCCATGCACGTACTTCAATGCATGAACATGCTTTGAAACCATCACGCTTGCCTGATTCAGATTGCAATAACATGACAGCCTGTACACTGTCACGGCTGCTTTACGTATGTGAGTTGGTTAAGGGGACACAATGAATTTTTGACTTTTTGTCATTAACATGGGACTTAAATGGAGTCCTAACATGTTAAGAGCATGTTATGAAGATGATGTGTGCATGCTGCAACAGCTTAATTCCGGCTGCTTTATTTTGTTGTCTTGATTGGCTAAAATCTCAGGTGATTTTTCTTATTTTAAACGTTGCACACTTTTGGTATTTAGAAGAGAAAGCACTGCTCGTGAAATGGAATAGAGAGGGTGAAATGAAGTTCTTTACGACTGAAACTTTCAAATAAATTACTACTCTGCGAGACTGATGTGTAGATAACCATCTTCTTACAGAGAAGCCCACCTTTCTGTGAGTGTCTGGGGGAAGCTTTCTTTATGCTTTTAAAAGTAAAATAAGATGATTTTCAGAGGATCGAGACTTCAAAAATGTATTGAACATATCCCTGCCTTGTTGCCTGACTTGACTACACCTTGAGACTGTAAAACAGACTTTAGCAAGTCACTTACCCTTGCTTGCAAAATTTGCAGGGAGACTGTTGTGTCATAATTGTCATTTCTGTCCTCTGTCAAGTCAAAACACAGTGCCGGCAATCTGCTTTGCAACCTGTCAGCTCTCCAAGGTTGTCTCTGCTTGTGCTGTTTGAACAGATTTTTTGAGCCATTGTGGGCTTTTTTTTTTTTTTTTTTTTCTTTTCTTTGGATTTGGATTTATATCTTTTTTGTCTTACAAGTATCGTGGTACTTTTGATATCAAGAGAATTTTCAGGATGAAAGATATTATTCTTTGGGAGACGGTGGAGAAGAAAATTAGTTTTTTAGAGACAAACACTTCCAATGCACTTGGAAAGGATTGTCCTCAAAAGCTGCCTTTGGACCAAGTCCTAAATTGCCATGGTAGTAAAGCTGGGTCTGTCGCTGACCAGGTGTTTGGTTTCACGTCCTTTGGCATTAGTCAGTCATCATGCAAGCCTTTTCAAAGGCCTGTGGCAGACTATGCACCTGTGACATTTGTTAATTCCAAAAAATTACCGCTAGACAAACACTGATTTTTTTGTGTTTGTTGGCTAACCTAAAAGGTACTGTAAGCTACACGTGCATGAAAACATAAGTTAGGTCACATTATTGCCTCCTCTTGAAAATGGAAGGATACTCACATAGTAAATCCTCGACATCAAGTGTAAACTGCCGGCACGCTGAAGCAGGGTACGTGGGTGCAGCAACCGGCGGTAGAGGGAAGGGTAGGAACTCCTCGGCTGAGTGTTAGTTTGCTTTGAGTTCTACGTTGAGTTGGAAGATGTCTGTGCAGTGTCCCTGGCAGGCTTACTTCATGTTTAAAAATCTCTCTGTAGATAGATCATTATCAAAACTGAAATGCAAGCAATACATACCAAACTGTCAGATTTCATGTAAGGGTGCAACCAAGAGTTGATGAAACTCTACAAATAAAGCCATTCCAGAGCAAGGGAACAAAATGGCTAGGTAATAATGTGTAAAGATATTCATATAGAAGTGTGACAGTTACAGAAATGTAACTACAGAGATCTGATTCTCCAGAGTTCTTTCATTGCTGTTCACAGGAGAGATGTCTCGGTTTTCCATTAGGACTGGTCATGAGTCCTGAGCAACTCATTGTCTGATAGCCTTTGTTTTATATAGACTCTTGAAGATCTCCACCAGATTGGTTTCCACTGAAGGGTATGTGGAAACTATCACTTTCTTTTAAAACCAAGCTAAAGGAATAGGTGATCCTCTTACCTCTTCCTTTTTTCGTAATAACTCAGGGATTGGAACACTTCTTCAGTACTCATGTTTCAAATGGAGGAGGTTCAAATACCTACTTGACTGTTTGCAAAGTAGCGAGTGGGTTAGGAAGGGCGAAAGGTGGACGGACACTCCTACTGTACCTTATTTGATGGGATTCATTTGTCATAGACTTGCAGAAAAATCAAAGTGAATTAGAAGAAGAGCAATTAAGATAGCAGATAGGTTGTTCACCAGTGACTGGGGAGTCTAGTCCATTTATATTTCCTACTTCTAATATTTAGTTATCAAACAGCCCTTGAGGAGACTGCAAACCCAGCCTTCCCATTTTCACCCAAGTGTCCTATGCAGATGGCCACAGACTCAAGCCTAAGCTTGCTGCTTTCTTCTTGGTCCAGCAGTTCAAAAAATATGCCCTCTTGGGAGGAGCACTTGCAGGTGAGGGGGTTCAGGGACCAGACTTCTCTGTACCACAACAGTTAGGGAATGCCTGTAAAAGAGGGATTTGAGTCCCTCAAAATGAGAAAATGATTACGTATGAAGTTAGCTGTAGTTCTTGCCCACATAATGCTCTGAGAAACTGTTGAATAAAACTAGGTCAACTAGCTATAATTTAAAACAAAATTATTACTTGTGGACTTTCTTGAAAGGAGACTGAGCGTCCAGTTTTAGAGCAGATGCTGACGTATGAAACCTGACTATGGAAGAGAACGCTTAAGACTTTCTGAAGAAGAATGCTAAAGGTGCATGTATATCTTCTCCCTGTCTGTACTAACTGAATTGGGTGCCTCCCTGTTGTGGTGGGTTAGCCCTTGGCTTGG
>NW_010140456.1:0-1008 GCF_000699245.1 Pterocles gutturalis | reverse complement strand
TCCTGCAGATAGATGATGAACGCAGCGGTTCCTTGTAGCAGCAGGTCCCGGGGAGCGGAGGTCACCTGCTGACAAGCTTTTTTTTTTTTCCTTTTCTTGCATGCTCCTATTTTTTTAATGCTGTGCATGCAGTACTTGTGCTGACGCACAGAGGCACGCCTCTCCGCTGTTACAGAGTTCCTGAATTTACAATGACTCCACTGTCTAGCAAATGCCCTAGACTAAAGGAGACTGCATCAAAAACATTTTCTTTTGTCACCCAGGAGAGATAAAGCACTGATCACCGGAGATCGCATTACGGGGGACACCGAGCAGGGCTCTCCCAGGGAGCTTTTCTTCTGGAGATGGACATCTTGCTGCAGGAATTGCGAAATGCCAGGGCTCCCAGAACCGGGCGAGTATAGACACACAATATGGCTCGGTTTATTGTATGCAATAGGCACACATCCAACATAGCATCACAAAAGAATTACTCTTATCTGATGTCTCTCCAGAGGTGTGTGTGTGCGCGGGGAGGGGGATTCCCACAGGGCAGAGCCCAGAGAGGAGTTTACGCGCAGCCCCCGGGATTTTCTCTTTGTCCTTATTCCTGGAGGAAACCTTCCTTCTCACTCGTCCCCCCACATCCACGCACACACACACGCAGGTTTCCCTCACACGCTCAGAGGAGACCAAGCCAGCCCGCTCTCCCCCGGGCAGCTCCCGAGTTAGAATGCAGACCTTCCCAGGAAAACCAAAAGACTTTACAATCACCAGAACCCAAATAGTATCTGCTATTCGGTGACATCACGACAAACACAACAGCGATGTCACAGAACCGATACAAAAGCACTAAGATCCCCTCTCCGCCCCCAAATAAGCCGGGAGCCCCGGTGCATCCCATGGCTTTGCCGTGCCAAGTCCGGCCGGGCCCGGACAGAGCAGGGGCATCACGGGCGCAACTCCACGGGAAAAGAGTTATCACAGGGTGCGTCCTGGGGAGGAGAGGGCGATCAAACCGGGAAGGGG
>NW_010140455.1:4232-33322 GCF_000699245.1 Pterocles gutturalis | reverse complement strand
TTCTGCCCCAAAGCCAGAGCAAAGCCCCCACCCCAGGCTCAGAGCAACACCAGCATCCCAGGGCATCCCCACAGGAGGAACAGGGATGCTTCCGACCCGCTCTGCCGCAACATCTCCTGTGCGAGGAGCAGGACGGGTCAGGGACCTGGCTGTTTTTCCCAGCTCTGAAGGTGAGGAAGGAAGAACGGATGAAGGCTTCAAGAGAGCTTTGAACCTTTGGGCTTTCTGGTGCTGGCTCTCAGCCTCAGGACAGTTCACAATCAAATTCCTCCGGTGATGCTGGGTCCCTGCAAAGATGCAGAGTCCTTTTTTTTGCAGTGGAGAAGAGCCAGCGCCGCTTCCCGAGGGAACATGACTTGCCAGCACTCGCTGTAGGTGCTGAACCCAGAGCCTGCGCTGCGAAAGCACTTCTCCCTCCGTGCCTGGTGGCTCTGGCACTCGGTGGCCCTCAGGGCTCCCGGTCCCCACGGCAGCAGCATGACCTTCACCACCGTTAATTTTTCCTTGGAAGAGGGTGGCTGGGCACAGCAGCCCTGGGGAAGGGCAGCCGTCAGCAGCAAACGGAGCGGCACCAGCTCCCGAGTCAGCGGCCGGCGCTGGCCGCTGGGGCTGTGCTGAGCTCATCACCCCCGAGGAGAATCGGAAACCCAAACCGGTCCTTGGGAGGAAGGCGCTGCTTCCTCATCAGCTTTCATGAGCTGATCAGCCACTGTCACCTGCCACGCAGCCTGGTAGCACTTGAGCCGCCCGCAGAGGGTCCCTAGTCCCTCCCCACGGGTGCCGTGGCTCACCCAGCCTTTCGGGGAATGCGTGTTTCCTTCTGCATCGCCCCACGGCGCTCGATTTGTCATCGTGCTCCCTCGGAAGATCAAAGGAAGGCGCGTCGTGTCCTTATACGGAAGATTCGGCTCATCGATGGCGGAGGTTTACAGTACCTGGGACAAACGATGGCAGCTCTCCTCAGAATACCTTCCCTGTTCGAGTCAGCTGGGGCTCTCCTCTGGGAGGGCAGATGAGGTCTTATCTCCATTATTAGCTAAATATTAACACGATCAGCTTCAGTATTAATTGTCCATTAAGTGCCTACGCTCCTGGCCGAGATCAGGCTTTGGGCGACCCCCGAGTTGACCCTGAGCAGGTTGAGACCAGCATCCCCCCAAGGAGAGGGAGAGGCTTCCGCTGGAAACTCCTCTCCTTTCAGGAGCAGCATCTCAGTCCCATTTTCTGTCCTTTAAGCAATTGATTTCCATTCAAATTCAAACTATTTCAAGCAAACACAACGCTTTGAGTAAAGAGCTTTCCTTCGGAAGAGTTTCGCTGGCTGCCTCTGCCAGCAGAGATTAGGCAAGGCAGCTGCCTGCTCTGGCTTCCAGGACTGCACGGCTCTCTCCAGCCTTACAAGCTGATTCCCCAGCTCTGCTCCCTGATGTTTGGGAGGAAATCCATCCATCCATCCATCCATCCATCCATCCATCCCTCCCCTTCCACTGGGGAGCATCATCTTCGCCATGGCACCTTTGATGGGACAGGATCAGGCTTGGAGCAGGGGACAGAGAGGACCCGGATCCAGGGGGATCCAACCCGCAGGCTGGCCCCCAGCTCTGGGGGAACATCCCCCCGGTCCTGCTCCCCCCTTCCCGGGCAGCAGCCGCCCACGGGTGCCCTCTCCTGGCCGGTCCCCACAAACGGAGCTTTCACACAAAATACTTTCCCCTCCCCCAACCACCCCAACTTCATCTTTTCCATGCACAGGAGATGCTCCTGGAGGGCACAGCCCCGGCTCTGCCACGACCCCTTGCTCTGCCCGCACCAGGCTGCAGGACCCGAGGGCTGATGCTCAGGATGGCGCTGGGCTGGGATGATGCTCAGGACGGCGCTGGGCTGCATCGCTGAGCTGCTGCTGCAGTGCGCCGCTGGCTCCCAGGCATTGCAGAATTGGAAAAAATTTACAAAAATAATAAAATTGACATTTAGAAAGCTCAGGAGGTGCAGGTAATGCAGCAAGCTCCCTTTTGTCTGGCTGGAACAACCTGGCCCAGATTTAGTGGTCTGCACCAGCCAAATGCTGAAGTGGAGTTTTCCTTCCCCAGCAGCCGTTACCCCCCGTGGTTCTCCTGCCGACACCCGCACCAGGGGCTTCTCCCCCCGCATCCTGCAGAGCTGGGCTGGGTGCTGCTGGGGAGAGCACCCCAGGGGCTGAGCAGCCTGGACCTGGGCAGTGGGTTAAGTGCACGGGGGCAGCCAGCCTCACCTCATTGCAAAAAAGTGGCGAACCCGGTGCTTCTGCCAGTGAAAAATAAACAAGTGCCAGTGCTGGCGCTGTCCCCGGCTCTGCCAAGGCTCTGCACAAAGCCACAGAGCCTCTCCTGGATCAAGTGCCAACTATGTCGAACTGCTGGATGATGGATGCACAAAGGTTCTCGGTTACAAACTCCTAGTCCCCTCCTAGCTAAGATCTAAACCTGGCCTAATGCTGCCAGGGTCCTTGCAGCGCATTCAACTAAACCCAACCTCTGGAGCTGCTCAAACCTGCCCCAAACTCCTCCGTGCTGGTTCAGCTGGATCCTGGACACAGAAGCTGCAGGGAGATGGAGCACAGCCTCGGTACCCCCAGCTGTACAACATCTGCACAGAGACCCCCTCGGGGTGGGAGGCACCCGCAGCCCTCCGCTCTCACCACTCACATCTCTGCAGCCCTTGTCCAGCCCCGTCCACACGCCACCCTTAAACCCCGCTGCTGGTTTGGCGCGGCTTCAGCTCTAAGCAGCTGATCACGTGTCATTTTTCAGGGATTCAGGATGCTCTTAGCTTGGCAGGTTGAGGCTGGGCACTGGATCTCAAAGGAAGCACACACATTATCTTACAAAGGAAATTTATTTCATTTTATGAAGCTTATATTACATGCATCGACTGAAGCTAGTACAACAGTTAACAGCAGGGCTGGGGTTCGTCCAGACTTCCATTAGTGACTCTGGAATCAACAAGGACAAATTAAAGAATCTTTTGCTCTTTGAAAATACAGTCATCATACAAGGACTGTTTTTTTGTTTTCACTTTAATTACTCCTCCCCTACTCCCCACCCTCGAGCTGCATATAGCCAATGCTCCCACTCACCAAAAAAAGGAGGCAGGAGAGGAAAAATCTAACGCACGCACACACACACTCCCCCCATACACCCCTAATAAACCATTGAGATGGGAGGACTGAATCTAGCTCTATTCAGACAAAAAATGCAAACAGAATATCAGGAATAAAGCTCTTGCAACAAACCTGATGCAGTACCCTTTAATAATTTTACCAGATAAAAACATTTTACACCTTGTTCAATGAGATGCTGCAATACCCTTTAATAATTTTACCAGATAAAAACGTTTTACACCTTGTTCAATGAGATGCTGCACATTCCTTTTGATTAGTTCTCTTTAATTTTTATGGGTTTGAACAAGCAGATCCTTTTGATTAGTTCTCTTTAATTTTTATTATGGGTTTGAACAAGCAGCTGAATATACTGAAATACTGGATTTCCAAAAATAAAAATATTGCATTCTTGTCAGTGTCTGTTGGATATACTCTCATACCCACCAGAGGAAGGTGTACAGTGCACCGGAGATCGCAGCCTACTATAGGCTTAGTATCAAGTACAGATACACAGAAGCAGATGTATTCACCCGACCAGGTTGGTATGGCAAACGTCAAGCTGGTACGTGCTTGTTCTTATGCAGAGATGGGACCTGCTCCAACGTCCCCGTTCAGTCCCCTGTCACTTGTGTGGCTTGGCCGTCTGAGGTCTGGTTGGTGGACTGGATGAACATGGGCTGGGTGATGTCCTGGCCTGCAGGCATGGTGACTTGCTGGATCTGATAAAGTTGCTGGTGGAGACAGAAGCAGGGGAAAGGAAGAGCCGTCAGTTCCCATCACACCCAGCACAGTTCCCTCCAAAGCCCAGCACAGTGCACTAACCCTACAAGTTTAGTGGGGCTATACCCAGCACAGTTCCCTCCAAAGCCCAGCGCGGCGCGCTAACCCTACAAGTTTAGTGGGGCTGTTAACAGCAACCTTCCGGTCCAAATAAAATCTGCCCCAGAACCACACCACAAACTGCTGCCAGACATCTGTTGCTAAATCGTAACTAATTCTGATGCCTAAACTGAGCTCAGGCTACCGAAGCAACAGTCAAGAGGTAGATGTTAGGACCTTTATTCCTGAACGGGTTAGGACTGAAAGGGATCCCACCCAGAGCACGAGGGGCTGGGTTAATTTGGAGCGAGCACAGCAGAACACAAAGAATCCACCTGAATTAAAAGCAGCACAATCCACTTCTCCTGCTCCTTACCTGCTGGGTAAGGTTTGGTAGCAGTGGCAGTGTTTTATCAGGAGGAGCTGATTTGCTAGGACGTGCAGGCTTTATGATGGACTTTCTAGCCTTTGACTTCAAAGGGAGGCAGCACCAACCAACTCCTAATTCTTACCTGTCCGTCTGTGAACTGGCTGAACTGCTGCTGTCCTTGCTGGACTTCTGTCTGCGTTATCTACAAGGACAAAAGAAGGATGATCACTGACAGCACTTTGGAGAGGGTCAGAACCCCACTAACAATATTCTGCTGCTGCCTTTCAAGAGCTTTTAGACTCTTTCCAACTTCATGACCCCACCATGTGGTAAGACATGGCGTGTGGCGCCAGCCCGCAGTCATGCTGGTGCGAACCGCAACTCAAGAACAAAGGACATGGCATTCAGCTGTCCCAAACCAAACACAAGCATGTCCTCCCTGACTTTCACAAGGAGAACGTGGCCTCCAGGATGACAGAAAAGCAGCAGCAGCCTCCCTATCCTCTGAAGGTAGAGAAGAATCCCTCAGCGACCAGTCTCAACAAGAAGATGAGACAACCCGCTGGCAGCAACGCTGGTCTGGACGTTTCACCTCTGCAAGAGCTTTCCTGAGAGGCTGCACGGCTGCTCCTCCCTCACCCAGCCAGAAGGAGCAGAAGGAAAGAGAAGGCTGATGAAGTTTTACCTGCAGGCAGCTCAGAAGCAGCATGAGCTTTATACAGCGAGACACACACACATACGCATGCACCTTTCACGTATAGGTAAAGGAGGCTTCTGCTACGCTCCTTGCTTTATTATTCTGCTGAAAGTAACAGGAAGAAAAGAAATGCAGGAATCCTAGCCCAAGAGCTGGTAAATTCGAGTGGGATTTGCAGTTTCGGGAGCTAGGGAACACCACGTTACCCGTCACGTCTGCCCTGCTGCCGTCGTGCGTACCTGCTGCGCATTGGTTGCAAGCGTCTGGATCTGCCCCTGGACTACCTGGGTGCCTGACACAGGTTGGGCCAAGCGGATATACTGCAGCTGGCCAGCGTTCAACTGAACCTGGAGACAAGCGGAGGGGGCAGGGAAAGAAAATTAAACAGGTAACGGTGTAACCCGAAACACACAAACTTGCCTTCTTGTTTCCACAACAGACGCCAGAGTAATAGATGACACCGGGAGGCTTCAGTTGATTACCGGGTGAGATGAGTAACTAGCACAGACCCTGCCAAAGCCAGAACCCAGGAGTTCTGTGGGCTCTCAAAGTAAACCCCGAGGAAGGACAACGTCCCTTCTTTCTCCAGGAACGGGAGCGGTCAGTTAGCAGCTAAAGCATACTAGTTGATAAATTTTGGAGAACTTTGAGAACACCTATTTTTCATTTTGGTTACGAGAATCGAGTTCCTCCTTTGATGTATCATTTCACATAGAGAAAAGTCTTACGAGGTAGCTGCACATAATGACACTCCTATTATATCCTGCCAAAAACCATTAAAGAATGTATGGGAAATTTTCACATAAATAAAGGCAGCAGAGATGACAAAACCCAAGAATATATTTGGAAGCTTTTAATGCAACTCTCTGCCAACGTATGTCAACCCCCACCTGGCAGAGGCAGATACTTTCGGTGTCAATGCTTCGGGTATAACATTCAAACGCAAATTTATTTCCTGTAGCCCTGATCCTGCAAGGTTAGATGCTTGGGGGTGTGCGATACGCAGACAATGTCATCATTGTACCCTGGGATATACACAGCTAATACACAGCTGAGAAGCAACAAAAAGGTCACAGTGTGATTGACACTACACTGAATTTTTCATTTATTGTTATTTAACTTTAGAACATCTAGATTCACAGTCTTAAGGTTAATTATATACAAAAAATGTTTTGAGTTTTCTTCTTTTAAAAAAAGGGAAAGGAAGAAATACAAAATATTGTAAAGCTGCTCGCTGACAAAGGGTCAAGTGCCAGAACGTGGTGTTGGCGTTTACACAAACGCTGCTGATTTCACCACCTCTGTCTCAAAGCTCCAATATTATTTCAAAAGCAAAGACACTCCACATGAGCACAAACATGTCAATAAGGAATTTGTTTCTGCACTGAGATCTGCCTCTAGATCGTGTTTTCCACACTGGGGGCTTCCTGCTTAGATTTTAACTACACCACTGGCTGAATGGCCGAAAGCGATTCAGAGAGAGCGTTCTTCCAGAAATGAGAGTAAGCTCCAAAAAGTCGTCCCAATGAGGTCTAGTTAAGACGCAGATTAAAATTAACACAAAATTTAGGGGCAATGGGTTCAAGCTGGAACACAGGAGGTTCCACTGGAATATGAGGAAAAACTTCTTTACAGTGAGGGTGACAGAGCACTGGAACAGGCTGCCCAGAGAGGGGCTGGAGTCTCCTTCTCTGGAGACATTCAAAGCCCGCCTGGATGCGTTCCTGTGTGATCTGATCTGGGTGTTCCTGCTCCGGCAGGGGGATTGGACTAGATGATCTTTCGAGGTCCCTTCCAATCTCTAACATTCTGTGATTCTGTGAAAATTAATGGGGACAAACAAGTGATTACCATTTAATTGTTGTATACACTTCCAGTTTTTCCTCAGTTCAAAAAATTAAAAGTCACCTTCCTACAGGCAACCTGTGGCCCTGGGGTAAATGGTAAATCACAGTAGAGAAGCGAACACAGTATCAGGAGTAAGATTCTCTCAACACTCCGGCCATCGCCAGAGCACTGCCAGTTCCATGAGAGCGTTTCAAAGTGTCGCGTTTGTGTTATGAAAGAGTCTTAGCAGAGCCCTAACAGATAAGACAGTGAAAAGGAACTACCAGAAGACAGCACTAACTGTATCAAGAGAGAGGAAACTCAAGAGAAAAACAATAAAAGCACAGCAGAAAGAGAGCAGAAGGGACAGCAGCACTGAAGAGACCAAGGACTGCAGTTCTGTGAATCCAAAACCTGCTTCCCAGGCCAGGGCACGAAACAGCTCTCACTGTGCATGGCTCCACGTTCTGTTTTACTTCACTCGCTGGACGTGAGCAAGGGGAAAGACGCTTCCTTCAGCACCACTGTGACTCTTCAACACGCCGTGATTACGAATCCTCCTAACTACAGTCTGAACAGTATCTCTGCTGGAGACAGAAGGGTGAACTGTGACTATTTCGTTACACGACTGCTCCTAAGTTGCTGGGTTTTGCAGTCTTACAACTGTTACAGACCCAAGTGCTCCGAAGACAAAAGCTACCCCACTCCGGCACTTGGCAGTTTCTGTCTCACATCTGCTGCACAAGCAGCTCCTGAGGACCACTCACAGCTCCCTGTTCCTAGATGTCCCCAGGCAAGAGGAAGGGCGAAGCATATGCTTGTTTATTCAGTACAGTGGTAGCGGATTCACCTAGGCTGGAGGTGGACAGCTCCTTCCAAAATGCTTTGAAGAGCAAGTATCTTGGAGAGACTTTCATAAGGAAAGGAAGAGGAAAAAAAAAGGAATGCAAAAGAAAAGCAGTGGAGAATGCAGAGAAGAAAAAAGGTTGCTTGTAGTAAAACACCGTATTGAGCACGCAATTCACTTCCTTTCTGACCAACACCTTAAGCCAAGCAGTAGGAATCAGCTGAAGACTTAAGAGATGAAAAGAATTTGGAAGTGAATTGGGAAAATCTGGCAACACCCACAAACTAAACCTTTCTCAAGATGCTCAAAGCACGAACATTTGCCAGACATACAGAGGGAAGCTTAGCGAATCTTGAAAAGCAAAACTTGTGTGAAAGATCAGTTTTGCCACAGCTGTGGGTACACTTCTTAATAACAGAAATCAAAGACAAAGCGAAATGCCTGTCTTGGTCACCTGGTCTGACCTTTGCGTTGCTGGTTAAGTTCACAGAACTGGACAGATTTCTTTTTTTTTTTCTTTAAGAGGTGTGAAATTTTCCAGATGGGAACCAAAAGACCCAGCTTTGTTGTGACTATAAGCTACAGAGAGCAGGGGAAAAAAAAAGTGACTTTTTTTGACCCACGTGTTTACCTAGGACACATGCCAGAATGTTACTGCTGATGCTGGGTGCTCAGAATTCCATTCTTAAGGCCACAGCAGGTCTATACTGATGTGGAAGTGAGGAGATATTTTCTGGTTCTCCAAAGCCATTCCTCCAATCAGCTCAAAGTATTTTGTAGAAACATTTCTTATAACATAAAAGTTTATTAATAACTCACAGATGGCACCTTTCCCACTCAGGCTGCCAGGTCATGACTTCAGATTGCAGAGGCAGAACCAAGTAAAGGCAAAAGAAGTTAATTATGCTTTATTGAAACCAAGCTGTATGAAAGAACTAAGTTTTATCCAGGAAATATTTTATTTATTGCTTCCTAATTATAACTATTTCACTCAGGGGAAAGTGTTGGGGGTGAGCAATGAGTCTACACTCAATGGGCTAGATTTTGTTTCTCCTTCATGTCACACCTGGTTAGTTTTTTCCCCTCTAAGTGCAGGAAACGCACCACTCAATCCAAACTTCCTCTTACAGTTCAAAAAGCAAACATATACAGCCTCATGCCAGAATACCAGCGGACAGTTTGCTCACAAGCCTGTTACACATTTCTATGGGTAAAGCCTTACCGGTATTTGCTGGATTTCCCCCGTGTTGGTGATGATCTGCTGCATGACCTGCATGGTTTGCCCCGTTCCACCCTGCGCCTGCTGGGTCTGTCCTTGCGGCTGGGCCTGCACGATCTGTACCTGCTGCCCTTCTCCAACCTGCATCGTCACAGGGGTGGTCTGCGTTCAAAACGGGGATAAGGACCAAGCAAGGACTGAACACAGGTGAAAGAGCCACAAGACACAA
Organism: Pterocles gutturalis; assembly: GCF_000699245.1. NCBI lineage: Eukaryota > Metazoa > Chordata > Aves > Pterocliformes > Pteroclidae > Pterocles > Pterocles gutturalis. The sequence continues at coordinate 24,175 of NW_010140455.1, read as the reverse complement.
AGACTGCAATAGCCAGCCTGCTTCCTAGAGCCACTGTTACCTGGCGATGCTTAAATCACCATGAAGAGAACCCAGGATCTTGATGACCCTTGTTACTAAGGTATCTGAACATCTGATCCTGACCCAAACTCACGTTTCTATATTGTTATTGCCTGTTCTGAGCAGTGAGAACAGGACACCGCAATACATGAAGCACGAGTCGAGGGTTTCCCAGTCTCCACCGCACTGCAAAGCCCCCGAAGGCTGCTCCCCGCTCACCTGCCCTTGCTGAGGCTGGGCGATGATGATCTGTCCTGGCTGGATTGTAGTTGTAGACGTGGTGGTCTGTTGTCCTTGCTGTTGTCCCTGAACCTGCACTGCAGCAGGCTGCTGAGCAAGTGTGAAATAATACTGTACAGGCTCGGCGGGGGTCACAGCCTGACGCACCTCCTCCTGCGGCACAGGTAAAACACGGGTGAATGGGGAGGGGACAGATCGACATCCAAACACAGCTGGAACATCCCCCCCCATCAGCATACTTTAACTAGGTAAATCTGAAATGATAAATCAAAACAGGTTTCTGCATTTATTCAGCTGTATGGAAATAAAAAATATTTCCAATACTCTGTGTATAATAAGGCAGTCACCAATTTCATTACAAGACGCAAATGAATAAAATTACCATAGTTGAAAACCACGCAACTCCTCATCAGTAAACTCCATCATCGCCTGTTATCTTAACACAGAATGCATTGCAAATGCACCAGGAAGAGCTACAAAGCCTCATCTGTCAACAAAACCCTCTTTAGCCTACATGCCCAACACAAATCTCAGTCTAGCTCCGATGTTAAACCCCTGGGAACAAAAAAGTCACAGACTTGATGCATACTGTCGTGCCTTTATTTATTTATTTAAATCCAGCTTTTCCAGAATTATAACAACTTCACCTGGTGCTGCAGCTTAACAGCCAGATCTGCTCGTAGCAGGAATATCTCAACAGCGTGCAGAAACACAAGGCTCTGCTCTAGCTCACTGTCAGAAGCACAGGCTGTAATACGGCTGTCTTGTTTCATCTAGGCATGTCTTTAGGAGACAAAAGCCCCTTATGATTAACAATATTTTAGGCAAAGAAGTAGATTTTCAGAGATTATGTTAAGTGGCAAGCCGTTAACACTCAAGAATCACAATTCTTAGCCTCCCCAGAGGAGCAGCCCGATCTCGCACCCTACAGAAGATGCAGCTCACCAGATGTTCACTCCATGGCAGAAGGCGTAAACAATCCTCTCCCAGCCACCTCGAGTTCACAGCTGAGAGTGTAGGATGTTTACACGTGCTACAACATGGTAGATTCCCACTTACACAAGTCTGCTTAACTCCCCTCCGCTAAATGAAGCTTACTCACAGATTACCTTCAGCGTATCCAACTGGAACAGGAAAAGAAAAATTCGCATTAAACAAGATCAGTGTGCATTGTCTAGATGGGCGCCAGGCTGGAGTAAGAGAGCCCTTTCGCTTCGATACCAGTCACTCAGAGGGACAGCAACTAAAGAAAAGACTTACTCTTGGGAGGTTTCTCAGTAGCCTACCAGAAAATTGCCCCCCAGCGATTAAGCTGTTCACAGTTGGCTGCAATCAAGAAGCGACTTCTGAGCCTGGCTCTCAGAGCAAACATTAGCACTATCCCTCAGTGCTGCAAACCACCGCAATCAAACACTTACAACACTTCCTACACATGGCGCTTCACTGATTATTCCTACTTGCTTCATCAAATCCTCTGGGGGAGGGATTAATAAAAATTTAAATTATATATTCAACAGGACAGGTCTCCAGTTAACCATAAAACCACATGCGCAGAAGAACTGCAGCTGTTTCTGTAAAGCCCAGTCCTTAGATACGGTATTTCTAGAGGACTCCAATCCCCAATTCCCAGCTGAATCCTGAAACAACTAAGGCACCTGAGTACTCCTGTACGTACCTGTTCCAGGTTAAGTTGCATTTGCTACAGGCAAAACGGCTTTAAATCCAAATCCCCCTGAACTAGGTGATATCACATCATTTGCCATCTTTATTTTCAAGCCACAGCTTTAGTTACCAGAGCAACATAACAGTCGTGGTTTCGTTCCCAGCTCTTCCATGTAACCAACACTAACTTGTCAAACAGTCTTTTCCGTGATAGAGATAAAATACAGACTGTACCCCAGCCAAAAGGTGCAGGCTGTCAGCCTACAGGCAGCCACTTTTCAACACTGTGGAATCAAAGGAGTATTTTCCACCGAAAAGCCCTAACCTTCTTATCAGGCACCTATTTCTCCATTAAACTCATGCCATAAGAAGTATTTCTAGTGACTCAGCAGCGTTCACAGACAGTGGATGTATCAGCGAGAGACAGATCTCTAGAGCCTATTTCAAACCAAAAACCGACAGGGTTTCACTGCTGATGCTGTGCAGTCCTAAAGACACAGCTCTGGTGTGATGTATCATGAAGACACATTAACCCAGCAACCTATATGCATCTAATGCACTATTAAAATCCTTCAGGCACTCATTTGATTATAGAACTTGAATGTTTTGTAATCAGAACATTCTGATGCGAATCAAAAAGCTCCAGCAAAGAACAGATATGGGCGATGTTCTCCCTCCCAAACATGGAGCACATCTAAAAATAGCACTACAAAGTAGAATAACTCAACGAGGCAACTAAAAGAAAAAGAACCGAATTTGCAATGCCAGAATTAACCTGTGTTACTTCAGGCTGCAGCCAACTCGTTTCAGCTTATCACGCTGAACAAACCGAAACACGGTTTCCTTCCCCTAGTCAAGGGTAGCTAACTCTCCCCTCTTTCAGCTTCAAACCGTGACCCCTCATCCTGTCCCTGCACCCCCTGACCCAGAGCCCCCCCATCTCTCCTGTAGCCCCCTTTCAGCACTGGGAGGTGCTGGAAGGTCTCCCCGGAGCCTTCTCTTCTCCAGGCTGCACACCCCCAACTCTCTCAGCCTGTCCTCGCACGGGAGCTGCTCCAGCCTCGGACCATCTCCGTGGCTCCTCTGGCCCCGCTCCAGCAGCTCCACATCCCATCTCTGCTGCAGGGATAAAGCAGGGAAGTGAAGCAGTGGAAGGAGCTGTGCCCTGCTCCCACGCGACGCTCACCCTGGGTACAGAACACAGAGTTCCCAGCACACCTGCAACGAAGCCTTGGGATGCTGCTAATTTTAACCACAGCTGACTGCAGCGGTAGATGGACTCTCCTGCATTTATTGTGACAAGGAAAGGTGTTTTCCTTGTTTACTAGAAAGTCATACTGCTTCTGGAAATCAGAACGTGAGGAGAAACTCAACTCAGGACATCATTAGAAAGGATGAGGGATGTATTTCCTCCCTTTGGCCATCACTTCAGAAGCATCACAAGGACTTTTGAGACACAAAGTGAAATAGCAACGTCCAAAATCCAGGTCCACAATGGAGCCTCTGATCTTCACACTCAGAGCAGGTATCTCTTTGCGTGTTATCCAGATTTATATTGAAATACAAGAAAAACATGTCAGAGAAAAACTTCCAAGTAAAATACTTTCCAGAAAGATGTTTTACAGTATGCCAACCTCTCCAGCAGCACTCACTAGAGAAGCTATTTTAAGGACCACCTTGGATTTTTTTCAAAGGCTAACACTGCAAACCTTAAAAAAAAACAGTTGAAGGAATTGTGGTAAACTGTTCTAGCTATGGAAATTTACTGTTCTAGAGAAGAAATTGCTCCAGTTGAGTCCTGGGCACCGATTCCAGGAGTTGCTGAACAAGGTGCAGCACTGTCTGAACAGTTCCCTGGAAGAGGCGTTCTGGTGGTCGCCCAGCCGTTGCATCTACCAGGCAACTTGTAATGAAGAGAGAGAAGCAATTACTGAACCGGTGAACTTTCAGCAGCAAAACACCAAGCTTTCAGGTGCAGGAGACAAACTAGTCTACCAGGAGTTGGATCTGCTTCTTTGTGCATTTGAAGTAGGAAGACTGAGCTTCAACCCCACCTTGTTGCGTTTTCAACACCATCTCAAGCATGGAGGGAAACAAGAGCTTTGTAAAGCACAAACCTGTGAAGTTTCAGAGATCTCGTGCTCAGATGAGCGCAGCAGCCTGCTGCTGTAAACATCCGACTGAAAGCTCCTTCGGCCACCTCACAGCTTCCAGTCAAGGATGTTTACAGTAGCAACAACTGCCCCAAAGGATGCAGGAGGGGGTATTTCTAAGCAAAGAAGCCTATTTCTCCCTTTACAAAGTCAAAAGATTCAACCTTAGCACACTCTTTTAAGTTAGATTTCTAACATTGTCGACATTTGGTATGAGAGCTATTTAGCAATGTTTTTGTCACTTGAGTAAACCTGCAAGTCAGACTTCTGTAAATCTCCACTCAAGCTCTATTTCCACTAAAAAGAATTAAGAACCTGAAAAATACTGTTAATAAGCACGCAGAAGAGAGAGGCACAAACCTCACGTTTAAATCTGATTCTGTATTGCTTTATTCACGCTCTTAATTCGAGACTGAAATCACACCAAGGAAAGGACAGACGAGAAGGCAAGCGTTTTTATCTCTCACCTGCCGCTTTGGAGGCTTCAGTTCATCTCTTGGAACAATATCGATAAGAAAATCAAATTGATCAAACTTTGTAATAGCCATGGCGATGTCATTCCTCTATAACAACAAGAGAAAACCACACTTCAGCTTTGGAAGCCTGTTTTGTCGCTGGATAAATAAGTTAGAGCTTTTTAACTGAGTCAAGCGAGAATGTCTTCTCCAGATCCCAAGTGGTCAATCAACGTGGCAAGAACTTCTGTTCCAGTGGCAACATCACTGTCTCGTGCTGCGTGAGGCCCCCAAGATGTGCAATAAGAAGGTGTTTTATCAAACTTGGGCTTTTACAGTCATCTGCTCACCCACCTCACCTGATCAGGCTCTCCACAACGGTACTGCTGTAATTCACTACAGAGGACTCAAAAAATGGGAATTCTTCTAAAAAACTCCTAAAACATCCCTAAGATATCTGAAAAGAAGTTTTGCACAAAGACCAGGATGACTGCTCCATGTATTAGTAGCAACGTAAGCAGAATCTATGAGTTGGGGATGGGATTAAAAAAAAATAAAGTATCACAGGATCTTATTCAGGGCATGGAAATCCCAAGAGATGTTGAGAGAACAAGTTTCAGCATGTGAAGGGCAAAATGGTTAAAAGAAAGCATGAAAATTAAAACACATACTCAGCAAACTGGCCAAACACGTATCAGAAAAAGGATGTGCAAGAGCCAACGAGCTTCTACAAAAAACTGGCAAGGTAAGTATCTTCTCAAAATAGCTTTTATAAACTTTACTTTTATACCTTGCCCGAAAAAGAGATCCAAAGAACAGCACTAGGTCAGAGCACTGAAGACCTGAATAAAGAGTTGCCCAGCAGAAAGTCACCACTTAAATGTATTTGCTTAAGATTTGAAATAACTCCCAAGATAAAACCACTGAATTGCTTTAAAAAAAATAATAAAATGCACTCTGTGATTTTAAAATTCTTTCAAGCCATCTGAAAAAGTAGGGCTCATTCAGGAAGCTATTAAAAGTTTCATTCTCATTAGCTGACAATAAATTTGTAAAGCAAATATACGAACAAGATTTAAGACAAAGATGCTTGTGCTGCCTAATGAGTAGGTAAATTTAAGAGACTATCAAGCCTCTCATTTCAGGCTAGTTGACATTTGTAAACCTTATACTGTCTTGGCATTTAATTGCCAAACAATGATCATGTAGAAAGCACAACAGAGAGATTTCTTTTATTCTGCAGGCAGCATATATTACAAAAGTATCTTAATCGGGAAGAAAACTTTTACTGAACAGATGTATCTCATATTTCATTCTCCATGCTGAGGATTGGGTTCAACCCAATTTCCTCAGGCATAGACTTCCATAACCCAGATCTCTCCACTCAAAATTTTCTTCCCAAATGCTTGAGAAGCAGAGACTGCATTTCTCCAGCTGCACTGTCCATGCGGAGAGCAGCTGTTCCAGGACGGCAGCTGCTGCGGCAGGCGAGGCAGTCGGAAATAAAACTTGACTCAGTTCAGGGTCTTATATGTTAGGATCAGGATTTAAGTATGATTCTGAAATAAACAGATCCCTGCGAGCTTGAAAACTGTTAACAGGACGTGCCTGAGTCAGCACTTGTGCTTAGGAAGTATCTTGTTCATGGTATGAGTATCAAACACATCCTCCCCCTGGTACCTGCATTAAAACCTGGCTTAAGCAAGCAGCATCAGCCCAATTTAGTGGCGATGGAGTGGCTGGGTGCCCATTCAATAAGACTGCTTTGGACTGAAATCAGACACGTCTCCTTGTCATCACAGCAATCTCTGTGCCAGGGTACAGGAGAGCTGACATGGCCCCAAAGATCACAACCTCTCAACTCTGATCTCAGGGCCTGAACTGATGGTTTCTAGAGTTTCAAGTAGTTCTTGTCAATGTGTAAGACTAAAAGTGAATGATAGTTTTTTTTTTCTTCATAAAAAGACCCTAAAAAGTTACAGTTCACTCTTGAATCACTAAAAAAAACCCCACTTATTCAGGGCCTCTCAATCCAGAAGAAACAGTAATCTGCTCTGGAGGAGGGTGTTTTCATCTCTACACATTTATCAAGACAAACTAACATCTACAAGCTTACATTAGAGCTACTACTGACAAACAAATCAGCTCCAAGCTGAACAGCTACAGCTATCCCGAGTCATTAGAGCAGGACCCAATTAGCTGACAGCTGCAGTTTTGGTTTTTTGTTGGTTTTGGCATGTTGCTGTTGTTGTTTGGGGTTTTTTCTGAAAACAAATTAAGAAAAAAGTATTTCAGTTGCACAGTCACACTGCACCCTGTGCTTTGTATGCAGGTTTGCAGCGATAAACACAGATACTAAAGTTACTGTCTACAAAACACGCCTCATGTTATGGAAACAGAGTTGGAAACAGTGGATGAAGCAGCTGAAGGCTAGGTAGGAGCAGCTCGGTTACCTGCAGAGTCCTGCGCTTGTTATCTTCTGTGTGTATCCACGCTCGCAAAGTCAATTCTGTGATGAATATCTGAGCTGCCTTGGCGAACAACACGGGAGCTTCTGCACTGATCATCTGCAATCACAATTTTTTAAAAAAAATCTTGTAAAGTTTACCATTAGTACTCTAATCCTGCAAAGCAATAGTCAAGAGTAACCAGCCTCAAGTTAAATGGAGTGTTAAGAGTACTGGGCATCTAAAATTTGTCTCAAAAGTCTGTTCCTTCATGGCTAGTCAGATGTCAGCTCCACATTGTGCTGGATGACAGTAGGTCAGTAAAAGGCATCAGTGCACATCCACCTCGGGGCTGTCAGCCCGCAGCTTCTCCGGGCAGTGCCTTGGCATGTGCATGAATGAGCTGGAAACTGCAGAGGACAGGTTAAGGGCTCATTTTAAAACCTGGCCCTTACTTCACAGTTGTAACATTTATATAATTTGAAATGAATGCTGAAACTGCAAAGGAGGTTTGGAGGCATGAGTAAAGGCTCTGTCTCACCAAATTCCTTTTCCTTAAAAAGTATCTAGCTCAAGTTTTACTTGAATTAAGCAGTTTCATTATTAGCTGGTTGGCATTAATGCTTACTCCCCAGTACAGCCGCCTTGTTAAATAATGTTCCAGGCAGGCCAGAGACTTCCCTCCCCTGCCCTGCCCTAAAAATCTCATCTTCCCCTTCATCATCCAAAATATGGCACCGATTCGGTCCAGAGCCTGAGCTGGGACCACAGAGCCCTGGGTTCAGCCCCTCTCCAGGGGGAATCAACAGCTCCCTTGTACAGGAACACAGCACACACCTTTCACACCCTTTTCAAGGTCTCATTTAAATGTTAACCGTTGTCCTAACAGAAGGATGGTGTCAGTTGAGAAAAACAAGAAGAAAGTGCAAACCATCCTCTTTTTTCTTAGAAGTTAAGGGTCTTGACAGTTTTCCCACTTAAAAACCAGGGAGGACGGGAGCAGCGCAAGAGTCAAACCCTGCAGGTGACTCCTTTCTCCTTCCCTTCATGTCAGGAAGTTTTCCTCAGTCAATTCATGTGTTGTCGTCATTGGCTCAAACACTGGTATCAAAACTAAATTATTACTGAATTTTTTCCATGAAACAGCGTAGCACACCTTTAAGTGACACCACTCTTCGTACTAAGCCCTCTATAGCTTTGTGAAAGGAAGAGTCAAGAGAAACAAGGAGGAAACATGAGAAGAGACAGTAAACACTAGAAAAACAGGAAATACCCAGAATTATACAGCAGACTGGTATTCACCAGAAGAAAGCAAAACTGCAAAAGTCTTCAAAGATCCCAGACAATTTTGCTTTCCCAGCTCAGTTCAATTACACAAGGCCAGCTAACATTGCATTCAAGGCAACCGTTGAAATGGGCTTCAAAAATAATAAGTAATTAATTCCAAGGAATTAGAGCTACAATATCCACCTAGAGGATCATAAATACTTAAGAAAAACCCACGAGCGTACCTTCACATCTTCATCGAGTTTCATTATCTTCTTAATACGAGCCAGAGGGAGTTCTTGAACTCTGAAGTCTTTCTGCAGAGAGATTCACATTTGAGAGACTCGTTACTGACACTTAACTGAAAACAAAGGTAAGATAAATGTTAAAACACGTCGGTACTGGAACTGAACAGGCTGAAATTTGATTTAGAAAAAAGCCTTATTTTCCCTGAGGTATGGCAGCTTCTCCTCAGGCCCGAGGATTCTCGTCTGCTTTTCTGTATTTCACACTGATATAATTCTACTCACATCTTCTCTCAGACGCTACGGTTTCACCTCAAAGCTGAAGCCATTCTGCAGAACAGAATGTTTCTAATGTTACACATTTCTGCATCTATTTATATTTGAAGCAACTAATTCAATTAGCTGTGTCGGGACCCAGAAACCATCGGAATTTACAAAAAGTCACAAGAGAAAACGAAGGCAAACGAGAGCTATGTGGGGCCACAGGATGAAATCTTCTTTGCTTTATTTGTGCTTCCCTCTTGCCCAATTCCAATTTTGGTGTTAGAAACCTTGCAGGAACCTTGTTCAAAAAGATCTCTTCCATTCCTTTTTTCTTTTTAGATGGATTTCTTCCTATTTCCCAGCAAAGAGAACTGCTGACTCAAAAGGGTGTAACGATGGTTTAGGAGACAGCGTGAGCGTGGTCGTTGTCCTGGATCATCCTGCTCCGCTCAGCTGCTGGCGGGTCCTCAGCGTGAGCAGCAGCAGAGACAGCACTCGGCGATATCCGCTCGAGGGGAGGCACTAACACGTCCTCGGAGAGATCCTCTCTGCAGAGAGCGCCTGGGGTTAGGGAAACCGCTGGGCTTCACTACACACAGTGGTCTCCCTTCTCTCAAGACAGAAAGAGGAAAAATAATAAATAAATAAAAAAAAATCCAGAGTGTGTTGCTACCAGGAGCCTCTTAAAAAGGGAGAAAGGCTGAGGCTACGTACCACTGCATCAGGAATGCAGAATCCCTGCCCACAAAGGGCTCAAAAAAAAAAAAAAAAAGTCTTCCCTTTTTAACAAAAATGTCATAGAAATAAAAGGAAACTAATTTCTCTAGGGAAGAAAGCACTGCAAGTGTGTTAGTGAAACAAAAGGGGGAAAAAATGCTGAAAATACTGTTTCCTTTTGAAGCAAAAGACGGGGGCTGTGCGCGGCCCAGCCAGCACTCCAGCAGGGGGCACGTCATTTAATTTAGATAGAAAAATTTCATGTACATTTATATACATTAGTTTATATGCATATAATTCAAAAAGTATTCTGGAAACATGAATTACCTGGTGCTCCTAGTGATACGGGGGACCTGTGCTTGAAGACACAAGATGCTCAGGGTGGCATTCTCAACCAGCAACCGCCACAGGAAAAAGCTAAGGGGTTGCTAGGGCAGGGAAAAATATCCCAAAGGTTTTTTGGAGGTTTTTGTTGTTGTTGGGTTTTTTTTTTTTCTTTTAAAGCTGATTCCTTTTTAAAGAGCCTTGTGAGCTCTGAGCAAGCCTCAAAGAAAGACAAGGAAAAAATTCGCAATTTGTGAAACTCTGAACAGTCTTAAGTATATTAACTTCTATGAACCGCAGAACTGGAGGAGATACGCACAGGGACAAGCTGCTGAGATCTTTAGAGAAGAGAGACAGGGGAAGAAATCAGGAAAAAAATAAAGCTCCTTTATTCCTTTAAGGCAGACAGGCAAATGTCACATAAATCAAAATTAATACGCAAGTACAATGGTGAAGGGAAGCATGACCACTACTGGCTACTACCCAGCAGAACAAACTTTAGACACCAATTCTTCATCTTTTCTTTTTTCCAAATTAGGTCTCGATGTTTTCACAGGCCTCTTCTAACTCGTTGTGGAGCTGAAGTGCAAGTTCCAGCCTAGTCCTGCTTCCTATTTCTCCAAGACTGGGCTTCAGTCCTTTCTGTTGCACAGGGCAGAGAACAGAGAACTTGGGTTTGTTCTTCTAAAGCACCTCTCTTGGTTTTTCCCCTGAATTTTAGCTACTGGTGGCACATGGCAAACACACATGACCAGGCAGATAGCCCCAAAAAGCAGGGAACCGAAGCAGGATTGCCATCAAACAGCCGCTCTGACCTCCGCTACGCAGGACATGCAGATGAGCTTTCAGTTTACTCACATCCACATCCATGGGAGCGCTTTCGGTAGGATGCACAACAAATTTCAGGATTTTGTGGTGCAGGGGACAACTGCACAGGAATGTTTTGCAATTACGCCTTTCTTTCCGACTCCCCTTCACTGTCCTCAGTTACATTTTCAATGACTTACTAACTTGCAAGGCAATAAATAGATTCATAGGACAGTTAAAAATTAAGCTGCCCATACTTGATAAGCTGCAGAATAAACCCCTTTCATGTGGAGATGAAGACGAACTACAGCTCTTGAACACAAGAATTCACTGCGCTGAAAGAGGAAAGTAATTAATTCTGGTTATGCATACAAATTTCTACATCTGTTTCTTTAATCAACTATCTGCACACAGGCAAAAAAAGCAGCTTATCTTCAGACTACTGGATTGGGGTTTTCACTTTGAACAGCCCGTCTTTGACTGGAGTTCTTTTGTTTCAGTCCCATTAAAAGCACAGGAGTGTGCTTTCAGGACCACTGTATCACAGTCATCTCCCAATCTCTCTTGAAAAGTAATTTTTATTATATGCCCTTGTTCTCAGACACATCTCTTTTGGGGATGGAAAAAAAATAGAAGCTACTTAGTCCAATTCTTATTCTCAGCCTATGCATGATTTTTTTTTAATCAAATGTCTTTAAATTAATAAAGCATGTGATAACGATGCACTTGGCATTCAAGTGATTTTCAACACTTCAGGCTTGTCAAAGGAGACACTTCTGAAAGAGGGCATAATAGTTCTGTACAAAAGTCTAAAACCAAAAATTCATTCACAAAATTCTAACTGTCTGCCAGGTGTTTGACTTTATGAAGGGGGTGAAGACCAACGGTTGTATTTTGAACAGTAACATCTCCCAGGGCGTATTGATGTGCCTTGGCCTTTGGTTCCCTCACATTCTGGTCACACATTTTATATTACAGAATTTGAACAGTAATTAAAGAGCCCACATAGTACAATGTGAGGTATATTCTCAAATCTCCCGATCTTCTGTTAGCTAAAACAGCTTAGGGCAGCTCCACTTATCCCTGTAGCTATTTTAAAATCACATCCCTTTTCCTCCCCAAACAGAAGACAATTCCTCCGCTGAAAGAATCTTTGAATCAACTTTGTCTTCTTGTTCAGTCCAGCAAGAGCTGGAGGTAGGACTGTTACACCTCATTATGCGATGAATCACCTGCGCTCCATTTATACCTCAAGTTTGGGCAGCTGTAGCCAATAGTCAAAAGCCCGGCTGAACGATTATTTATCGGCTCTTAAGGCCACCTTACAGTGTGTAAATAGACAACTGTAGCGGATCTCACAAGCACCAGGAATACATTCAAGCTCAGGTTTATCTTGCTACGTTACCAGGCACCTTCCAGTGTCAGTTCTTCAGAAATAACCCCGCCGATGGGGACACTCACCACCGTGAGATTGCGTATCTCCTCCATGACTCGCGGCCAGAAGGACTGGAGGGTCTGCTGGGCATCGCTATTGCTGCCTGTGCCGAAGCCACCCTCCGTGGACATTCTGGTAGCTGGGAGAAACAAAAACAAGCGTTAGCAATGCGGGAGGCAGGAGTCAAAGGCTCCCAGAGGGTCCCTCCAAGTCCCAGGAACGTGGGAAGGGCCAGCTGGGCTAATGGCTCTGGAAAACTGTCCAAGTAAGATATGCCAGTCCGGGTCTCACAGCTCCTCGAATTGTTTTGCAAAATTTTATTTATTTTTTCCAAAGATTGAAAAAGAACATTAAAAAAAATAATTGAAAGCAAAAATAGTTTACTTATTCCATCATTAGAGCTCTGCCTTTTCAAAAAGGTTTCAGAACACAACTGATGCCCGGTCACAGCTTGCGCTCCAGTGCGCGCCTATTATAAAATAATTTTTCCCTTGCTTGTTACAGCCAACAATACTGCAGGATATGGAAGTAGACCCCCCTCAAGTTGAAACCAGAATGTCAAATGTCAGCATGATATTATTTCTAAAAAGTGTAATGAAACAGTTCCTTCTGTGCCTACTGGAAAGGTGTCAGGTTTTGTGGCTTTACGCTATTTTCAGAATACCTCTTCTCCTTGGGTATAATCACCAGGAGAAATTAACAGTCTGTACAATGCCCAGTCTCAAAAGCACAAAGATTTAAAATTAAAATCTTTTAATTGAAACAATTTTTAAAAGCCCCAAGCCTGTCATTTAGCACTCTGCAACTGCAGGGTGTTAAGCAAGCCTGGCTGTTATTAAATTTATATTGGATGTTGCCTGTGCATTCATCAAGACTTGTATCTTTGCAAACAGCTTTATTTACTGTACGTCTCAGCACTCATCAGGAACTTATAAGGAGAAAAATAAAGGGACAATAACTAGGTTCAGACTTTCCCAAACAGCCATGCTGCGCTGCAGTGAAGACACTGAAGAGGTCAGGACACCTCGTCCTCGGGTCACCAGGACGGTGCCAGCCCGCGTGGCACTGTCTGGGGACATTCCAAGTTCCAGCTGACACAATTCTTTCCCCCCTATAAATTCCTGCCTTTGTGACAAGGAACTCTTAAGACAGCTCTAGTTAATATTAAAGTCAGATGCACAACTTGGGAATGCCTTGAACACCAAGACCAGCCGTGCTGGCTTCCCCTGCGCGACGGGAGCGCGTGGCTCCGGCAGGATTCCCAGCAGGGACGGCAGCGGGAAGGACAGGGCAGATGTGCCCAAAGCACACGCACACGTAGGACCTGCTGAGACGCAGCCCGGCAGGACGGGACTCGGTGCTTCCCGTGCACCAAGAGCATCCTGGCGACGGCCAGAAGAGCCACCGCTCACTTCTCAAGCTCACAAAGCGGAGGAAGCCGGCGAGTTGCTGACGTTAAACGCGCTCGAGGTCACCCCGAGCAGCTTTGAAGTTTCCATGAATGACACGCACGTACCACGTACGAACAATAAGTCTCTATGTCTCACAACTTACAGCAAGAGAGAAAGGCTGCTACGTTTCGATAGTGAAAGATCTCAAGATACACGGATATTTCTGCATCGCCATGTAATGGAAAAAGACACAAGAGCTGATCTGGCTCCGACACAAACACGCACAATCCCCGACTGCTTTTCATCCACCGTGTAAAGGTTTACTCCAGTCCCTCCTCAGGAAGCCCTGTGACACTGTACAACACCCAAAAATATTGACGGGAGGCAGCAGCCAACTGCCAGGACTTTCAAAATCTACCATTCCAAAGCAGCGCCAATCCATAAAATCTCATTAACAGATCAAAGAGATGAAAGTCAGACGATTAGTTCGCTGCCTCCTGCAGCCTCCGCTTCCCAAGGCAGCCTCTGAGCAGTTGGGTTTTCCTTTCATCAACCTGAGAAGGGGACACAGGAGGCGTGGGAAGAGCCGAAGGGGATTTTGACAGGGGGTGACAGAGAGGAGGTCAGAAAATCATATTTTCAGTCTCGAAGCAAGAGTTTGAGAGAGGAAGAACTCCAGGTAAGGAACCTAGGGAACTAAGACTGACAGGTTACTGGATGACTCTTCAGCAACTATTTGCATTACAATACTATCTCCCTACGAACTAAGATAGCTCAAGGATTTATAAGAAAATACAGAGAGATAAATATTTTAATGAGAGTCTTAAATTGGCATTTTATTCTCCCCCCTTGATCTGCATTCTCAAACACAGACAAAAAATAGTTCAGGCACATAAATAAAAGCTAATCCTTGAAATCTGCTCCGTACTGGCAACATTTCAACACTAACACCAGACAGGGTCTTTTCTGCAACTGGAGATGCAATTCATCCTGAAGACAAGCCAAAACATTTTTCAAGGTTTTACTTAAAAATACAAATTTCTTGCATTCAACCACCTAAATGCTGTACTGGAATATAATACTCTGCACAACCCTAAGAAACAACAGGTTAAAAAAAAAGAAAAAAAGCTAATGGAGCAATGTGGGCTCAGTGACACTCACTTCACTAACGAAACCATTCCTGTGCAATTAGGTAAGTTCCTTCACCCAAGGGGAAGCTATGTTCTCTTCCTTTAAGAATGTCTCATCGCAGGATTAGTGCCAACAAACAAAACACCGAAGCACACGACGGGAGATAAGCCCACCGAAGCCGACAGGGAGGCAGTTCCTCTGATTTCAGTGTATCAGTGTCTAAACCTGTTTGGCTTTTTGGATACGCAGTTTGCAGGGAAATTTTAGAGCTTCATCCTTCCTCCTCTACAGGTTTCCTGCAGAACCCCGTGCAGAAGGGGCGAGGTGCTCTGAGGATCCCCGTGCTCCCCACACTGCATTCACCTAGCGCACAGTACAGTCTCTCAGACGTTTCAAGAGTGGACTGGCCGCTCCGACACCGTCGTGTTGCTGAATTACAGACGCTAAAGTCCATCTCACGTGTCACCTGGTTGCCACAAGGCACAACCAGAACCAGAGAGAAGCTGCCGACTCCAGCAACGCCGCGTCTCCATACAGAAGCTGGGCAAATACCCCGCAAGCTTGACACGCTTCTGCTCCGCGCAACACTTACTGAACATCGTCCTGCCGGTGTGCCCGACGCTGCGTCACAGCAAACGGGCGTGTGACACTGACCTTGGAGCAGCAACACCACCAGCCTCGGCCCTAGGAACTGCAACCTAAAAACCGGGCTATGCAGGCAAGCTCTTGAGGAAGAACCTGGGTGAGGAGGTCCACAGACACACAAAACACAGTAAATCACAACATGGACACGTTACTGAATTGGATACAAGCAAACTAACCCCCCCAAACCCACACACAGCAAGAAACAAGGGTGTCAGAACGGGACAGACTGGGATACACCTGCTTCCAACAGCCAACCCAGTCCCAGGCTGGAACACACTCCATGAAGGCAAACATTTTGTTTCCAGACTAAGGGAAAAAGAAACCGAAGGCCAAAAAGCATAAAATGCCTGGAGGTGATTACAGAGCAGATTAGCAAGCGCATCTCGAGAGCTGCGACATCAACACTTTGCAATTAGAGCTCTTCTGCCCACCGGAGCAGAACATCTTCTGCAAACACTGAACTTACAAAATCCTCCTGCAGCTGACAAACACTTAAGAGCTTCACTCCACAGAAGCACAAGGCAAGCATGAAGACACCTCCAGTGTCTGTGGTTGGGATTTTTTTTTTTGCCCCCCTTTTTTTTTCCCCTAAACAGATGCTGGTTTGTGCTCTTAACGCCATGGGAAGGGGGAAGCAGTCAAATGAAGCTGTCTCACCCTGGATTCCTACGATCTGCACACTTGAGCGAGAACCTGCTATTGAAAACACAAGCTACAGAACAACCACAAATAAACCCCAGCTCTCTGAACTCGGCAGTTCCACCCGCAGCAGGCACCCAGAGCTCTTCAGCTGGAAAACCAAGGGTCGGGAACAGCCCAGCAGACCCAGCAGAGCAGCCGCAGCGCGTTCCCAGGCATCGCCGGTGCCGCTCGCCAAGGGAGCTTGGGAACGGGAACTGGGAGACAGCCTCCCCGGCCAGCGAGGGTCATGTCACAGCTTCTGACGTCCCTACTTTTAAGTTAGTCCCAAGCTGGCCTTGACTAAGAAGTCAATGAAATAAAACTCAACTGGGTGGAGAGCAGATCAAAATGAAATTTATCCAAATATCTTCAGGGATATGCAAACGGCGAATACCAGAGGGAAGCACTGAAAAGCCTCGAGGCTCCCGGTGAAGGAGGCATTAACTCAGCAACATCATCCAGTATCACAGACCCCGGTGATATCGGAAACGTTGGGTTCTTTGCATACTGTACAGCCACATTCCCATGACCTACATTATGGGAAAGAGCCTCTTTTACACGGCGTTGTATTACGTGGCAGCAGAAGCATATTCCACCCAAACGTCTTATAACATCACAGCTAAATACAAAGTAAGATGGAGGCTAAAAAGAAATCAGACAGAAGCTCAAGCAAATGTTTTGCCTCAACGTCCTTAGATTATAGCTACAAATAAGGATAACATAAATATTTCTGTAAACGGCCCTTGCAAAAAAAAAAAAAAATTTCCCCTGCCAGCTTCCATCACCGTACAGATAGAGATTTACCGCCTCCACATCCACAGTGTTTAGAGGACTCCAACCTCCCCCCAACTAGTCTTAAGATGCTGCTGGTTTTACAACATCCACTGTCCCACAAAACTCACAAGCTGATAGTTAAGAAGTAGTGTTACAGAAAAGGAGCAAACAAGCAGTGCAGTTCCTTTTTTTTTTTAAATATAATCTTTGCTAGGAAAGAATAAAAACCAGTGTGACAGCACCTAGCAAAAACTCTGGAAGTCTGAAGAACTGAAAAGAGATACACAGAGTTGAAGAGTGAATATTTGTAATAAATACTAATCCCAGCATTCTGTGATACCTCCAGTCTCATGCGCTAACTCTCAAAACTGTAGCGTTCTGTTTTGGGAGTCTGTCCCTTGATTTAAAAGTAAAATGCGCAGAGCCACACTGGCACGTCTGAAGAATGAGCTCTGTGTGGCGATGAGACACCTGATCCTGCCGGAATCAGAAGGAACAATCTAGCAACCAAGAACTAGTCACACAAGATGAATAAATAGAGTTTTACATGAATTTAGCAACGCATTTCTTTAAATGCGAGCAAAGGAGGAGTCTTCAGTGTATGAGAGAAAGCCACGTGCCAGCACCCTCTGCGAGATGCTGCTCTCATTACTTCAATTAGAGCAATTTGCAGCCTCCGAATATCAAATGCAGAATATACAGTCTGAAGTGGACTACGACAGCAATCGGAACGGTGGAAGGCATACTGAAAGGCTGCCTCTGTGCTGCAGACCATCAGCACTTGCTCTGCACCTTACTTTAAAACAAACCTTTGAGAAGTCACGCTAATGGTCCAAAACTGCTTCCACGCAGATACCACACCCCGATTCACTCTACATCTTCTCTGCTTTAAGATCTCCTCAAGTCAACAGGTATTTTTCAGCCAAGCCTCCTTTCGTGAAATAAGATTAAATGTATTTCCATTATGGTTCCAAACCACACGTTCACTAGGCAGAGGCCAAGCAGCACAAGTGCATAGCATGGCTGGAAATACAAAGGGGCCGGAACTGCAGCCAAGAATTACTTTTACTTGCTTTGGAGGGTGGCAGTGGTGGTGTAAAAATAGTTCTTAATTGTGTTTGAGATCAATGGTTTCTTCTACCCTAACATTCAGGCCTTGCCCGCACAATTATGTAAAATGGTTTTAAACCAATAATGCAGCCGAGAAACTTGAGTCATGCTGGCAGCAGAGCTGAGAACAGACAGATATTTTTTCCAAGCCAATGCCATGGACTTCGTGTTGTATCCGTTTTCTGCACCTCCCGTTCATCAAAGCTCCAGCTTTGATCAGGAGAGCGGCGAGAGCTATTCAGACGTGCCAAGGGAACTTACCTGACTTCTGACACAGCAACACGAGAGAGCACGTGAAGGTCTCCACGTGGCCAGCGGGAACACGACCCGCGATGGGCACGCTACCAGCTATCATCTGCTCCAGAAGGTCTCCTCGCTATGAAACGAAGCACCCCTGTTACAAGTCCCATCGAAACCATACACAAACCCCATCTCCACGGCACATTTCTGACCTGATGAAGAACTGGTAGCTGTCACCAGCAGCAGGAGCTGAAAAAAACAAATCTGAAATCTTGCTACAGAGGTCTGAAAAATAAGATGCTGCCCCAGCGTGGCACAAAGCACTGCGGTGACAGAAGAACCACCAAGAAGATCTGTGCCTGGCCCTCCCGAAGCAAACGGAAAGACGCAAGCTGTAGCACGCAAGGATTGGGGTTACGACAGACAAGCCTTTGGCTCTTGATGTTTTGAATGATTCCATGAGAAAAACCAGCGAACGCGCACCCTGGGAATGGGGCTTGGGAAGAGCCGGGCTGGCATGTGCTGCCACCGCTCCACGTGCCAAACGCCTTCCGAAAGGAGGAGTCACCCCAACGTACACATCCCGCTGAGGCTCGTTCCCACTCCTGGTATGTCAACACGGCAGCTCCGAAAGGCTTTGCCTATAAAACATCACCCGACCGAGTGCCAGGGGGAGGAGGAGGAACACCGCATTTAAAGAGATTTATACAATGTTTTTTTGGACACGAGGACAGCTTTGAACAAAACCCAATGTTTAAAATAAAGAAGAAGCAGGAACACTTGAAAGATGGAACACAGTTGACTATATAATCCATAGCATTACGTATGCAGCACAATTATTTCAGCCGATCACAGCAGTAATGATGCTGTTATTATTAAAGTACAAAAACTTCTATCATTATGTACAGGCAACAAATCACGAATAAAGTTATAGCTAAACCAGAGGCCAAAATCAGAAGTCTTAGACTAAGCTTAACACTAGATTTATATATCGAAAAGATATGGGAACTCTCTTCCATGTCTATAAAACAGTGCTATGAAATCTAAGTCAGACTTTCAGGTAGGGGCAAAAGGTGATGATCGCAAATTTAGGGAAGTCTGAAGTTCTGCTCTCGATGAAAACAAAACCTTTCATCTCTTTAAAAACAACCTCGAGAGACTTTCAGTAAAACCAATATAATGCAAAACACAAGCGCTTCCTTCCAATGTGCTATTATAAGAAACTTTTGCAATTCCTCAGGTTTATTTTTATCCATTCCCTCTTGCGGTATGACATACACACAACCCTCCAAGCATATAGCTGGCACCAGAAATGGTTGATTTCAGCTGATGGGAGAATCATTCTGTGCTGCTGGATGACGTGTGTATTTGCAGATTTCTCTTGCTCAATAAAATTACAATTGAACACTACAGTCAGACTAGTTAGATGCTGCACTAAATTACCCAAGGAGGATATTGAGTATTTATTGCTAAAGGTTTTTAAGAGAAGGTTGCAAAATGGTGCTTAAATTGAGTTGATCTTGCCTTAGGGCAGAAAAAATAAACAAGATGACCTCTTCAGGTGCCTTCTAGCCCTTTTTCCTATGAATATCTATCAGTAGATTATTCTATCTTCAAACCACTGTTTGAACCTTAGCTCCCTCATACCTCCAATGCATGACTTCTGTTCTCATTCACGCGAGGCACAGCATTTGATTTAAGCCCAAATCAGTTGCAAAATCAGAGAAAGGGGTCTGGATTACCGCTTCCAACGACAGACAACTCGTTAAACCAGCAAAGGCTGGCTTCTGCAGCTGGCAGGGCCAAATCTGCTTTGCACCACTCCCATCACTGATCTGCTGCTAAGAGCATTGCAATCGATGTTTTGCTGGATCGCAGACAGGCACGCCTCCTACTCTCCTCCTCCTCACCCCAGGA
>NW_010140455.1:0-4201 GCF_000699245.1 Pterocles gutturalis | reverse complement strand
ATTCTGCTCTGGGTTTCGGGACGCCGGGTTAAGAGCTGCCTCTCCACTACTCACTCAACAGAACGGAGAGCAAGCAGCAGAGCTGATCCCAGCTCCTCTGGAGGGGTGGTGGCAGGGCCAGAGTAACACCTCGACTTCATTCATGCAAAGCAGAAATTGGCCAGATAACCTTCCTGATACTGAGTTTGTTACGAAATGTCAGCGCTGGTCTTGCTGAGATCAAACCACAGGCAAGGCAGCACCTTTCACTGGGCTCTGAGACTCTCAATTGGCTTTACTCCTTCGAGAGAAAAAACAAAAATTAAGAATAACGCATGCTTTTCCAGAACATTGGGTTTCTGTACCCAACAGCGCTGTTAAAAGTTCTCTGTCCAGCAGCCCTCCACACTCATTTGTGCACAGACGGTATTTAACGCTGGGCAGGGTTTGGGGAGCGCATGTAAACCCACCAGAGGCACAGCGTGGCACCAGCAACCGGGCTACAGGAGAGAGACCTGACCTTCCCACCCAGTCAAAAAAGAGACTGCAAGTATCGGAACACTACAAAAAAATGGCACAGGACTAGGGTTTTTTTTTTTTTAAGGTAAAGCAAACAAAATAATCTGGATTGCTGTTTGTACTGGTTATTTTACTTTCCTTTCTTCTTTGAATGAAAGACCACAAGGGTCACACTTGATATTTGGTGTTTCAGCAGTTAAACATTATTAAATAGTGGCTCTTTGCAGTGCCATTTTGGCAGGCACACGGAGTAAGAAGCAGAGGAAGAAAGTTCCCAGACAAAGAACAACAAGTGTCTGAGATGAAGCGCGCTGACTCTCCGGCTCCTAAATTAAACACCCAGCAGAAATGGAAAAGCCCTTTCAGGTTAGTCAAGTCTACTTCACACGATGAAACAGTTGGCACATACCAAAACAATACTGGGTATCGTGTACTTCACCTTATAAACTTCAATTTTATGGTAAGCTGCTTAAGATTAATGTTAGGTATTGCAGCTTTATAAATTTAAAATAAATTACAATTGGCGCACCTCACAGTGTATTTCCCAGTTCTGGTATGTTTGTGTTCTACTCACTTCCCTTTAATAGTGGTCTTAATGAGGATAAAAAGAAAAAAAAAAAAAGAGAGATACCAAACTCACCTTCACAAAATCACATAATCTCAGGCTTGAATAGTTGTGTGCTTGCACTTTTATAGAAAAAAAAAAAATATATATAGTGAGAAACACAAAGGCGGTGCCTTGCTCTCTCACCTAGACTTGTACCACCTGGGATGGTACAAGTTGAATTTAATTTAATTGAAGTGGCTGAAAAAGCTAAACTGGGGGCTCACTATCCACCTCCTGGGTGCACGAGGAGCCAGGCAGCAGCTGGAGCAGACAGTCGTGGTATGATCCTGTCCTAACACAGGTGCTGCAGCACATTTAGGGCAAAGTTGTGCCTTAATTTTAATGCAGCCTTAAGCGTTGCGTGTTTCTCTGCTCTTCTGCTGCATTTTTAGGCTCATCCACCACTATGCTGCTAGAGGGGAAGAGGGAAAGGCAGAAAGAATGATTCAAACTACAGCAGGACAGCAGCAGACACAACCTAGAAAACTGGGAACGACAAATATGAGTTATTCACAAGAGCTTTAAAGCAGAGCGGAAGGTCGTACCCATTTACAGCCAGGCAAGTCTTCTGCAAAATGTTATTCTGGGTAGAAAAGTGAAATAAATGGACTGCTTTTAGGGTCTGCAGGGTTACTTTTCTATAGGGATTGTTCTAATATTCAATGTTCCTATTCCTCTCTCTACCCACGTAATTTTATAAGTTATCAAATCACATCTTGCAAAAGTTAAAAATAATTCTTTTCATATATACAACCATAAGCCTTTTGCCTCCTGAGATCAGCAGATCTCACTTCAGTGAAGCACAAGCTGTACTGCTCAAGAGGCAGCCAGGATGGGTTCATCAGGCCTGTCTATTTTTTTTTAACTTAAAAAAAATGATCCTGCATTCTAAACATGCAAATCTATTCTGGGTCACCTTCAATGAATTAAAAAAGACAACTCTAAGGGACCCATTTTGATTTATCAGGAAGCGACCACATAGTACAGCAAGTTGTAAACAGACAAGGGAAGAAAATCCCCCCAATGAGATCTCAGCATGTAGGAAATCTTAAGTTTTGAGAACAAAACAAAGAAAACTTCCTGTATCTCCTGGGAAGCTTTGGCTGGTATCCTGAAGTTTGATCTTGCTGTCAGTCGCTACATTTACTGATCCTCTGAAACATAAGGTAAACCGTCATCTTTATCAAAACATTAAAGAGTTTAAATTAACAACCATATAAATTTAATTCACCAACAACACGGGCAGACTAAGCCCTGAAACTAAGAAACCGCTTCATGTGCCCACACTATTAAAATACAGATGTTACGCTACATTATATAAATGCAAGATCTTAGTCTGATTAAAAAAAAAAAAAATCCACAACACCAAACCCAAATACACTGGCTTGAAAGGTGACCTCCTGCGGGCATCCACCACCCTGACAGCGAGGCACACACACATCCTCCTCCTCCCCACCCAGCCACCGACCAGCTCAACCCAGGGACAGCAATTTCCCACAATAAATTTGTCCTTTGAACCTCCGCTGCTCGCACTGTTAGTACAAAAAACAAGCAGGGAAAAATCCCTTAAACAAGAACATGAGCCTGTTTTCTGAACCCGCATTTCCAGCAGGTAAAACCACCAGGAAAGCCCAGGGGACCTTTGGGGCACAGGGGACACACAACTAACTTCACTGAGCAGCGCCAAACAGATCCAAGGACCTTGCGGTGCTGCAAGAAAAAGTCGGGAATGGGTACAATCTGTTAATAAATCCCGTTACAGCACTACCAAAAACTCTAGGTCTTTCCTCCTGCTCTTGACCTAGAAAGATCAAGCAGCACCTATTCATGCACAGCCACAACCTCTCGCAAGCTTAAGCAACGAAATATGATAAACATCGGGTGTAACAAAGACGTCTGCAGGATTTCTTACTTCATCTTACGGTAGCTGCAGATTCCCTCGCCTTCTGCCACCCCTCAAAAGCACATAGCAGCTGAATGCATCCTAATGTCAAGGCAAAAAACTTAAAATTTCATTTTTGCTTAAAGATGCTAACAATGACCTTCATACTCACTATAAATCACCCGATTCTGGCCGACAGCCTGCTGCAGAAGTTACCGCTATTCCACGAGCACAGCGGAGCAGCCGCCATTATTAACAGATGACTTACGGTGACGGTTCTCATTCTGCCCCCTTCTCGGATTGAAACCAGTATGACACGCCCGACACCACCGAAAGTTGAATAAGCTTTGCCTTAGACAAGGTGATGTTATTCACCAGTCTTAATTTAAAATAAAATACCAACAATAACACTGGAAGGCTGTACCAATTCAGAGACCATTCGGGTCGCAGTTCAGCCCCAAGGTGCAGTCCTTCGCTAGCAGCTGACACCGACATGCCGATCAGGGTCACGAGCCAGGGCCCACTTTTCTAACATCCCTACAAAAATAAGTTGCACAATGTAATTACCTCTAATTTTCAAAACAGTACTTTTAAGGTAAGCAATTAGCAAGCATGAAAAAAAAAAAGAAAGATAAAAGCAGGACTGAGAACACTCGAGCTGTGTCACCCAGTTCACCCCCGGGAGGGAAGGACGGCGACAGCACCATTGAGCATCTCTCCTTAGGAGCGGAGGAGAAGGAATGTCTGCAATGTGATCTGACTCCTCGCCGAAAACGAACTTTAATTCTAATCTACAAACTGTTCTCCGTGTCCTCGATGCCCTCAGCTATCAAGACCAGCTTCACTTTTCCTCTTTGCCTTTTTTTTTTTTTTTTCAGTCCAAAGTGCCGTAAACAAACTTTGTCCTTCATTCTGGAAACTCGGAGCAGTGGTATTTCAAGGTCACTGGTGCTGGCGAGGGAAGGCCCAGCTCCAGCAACTCCAGCTGCAGCCCCGCTCTGACGGCAAGAGCCCGGCGCGGCCGGGGTTCGGTGTCTCACCGGGCCAGCCCAGAAAGCCCTTTACGCTGGAAACTTCGAAGCTAAGATGCACTCTCACCCCGTTCCTCCGCCTGTCACCGCCGGGCTGCGGGGCTCCCGTGACCTTCAGGGCTGAGTTACAAATAAAAAGGAAAACAAAGCGCTGCTTGTACTTGTCAGGACTTTCCCTGGCGG
>NW_010140454.1:0-346 GCF_000699245.1 Pterocles gutturalis | reverse complement strand
CTTCTTTCCCCCTTATCCTTTATTATTAGTATTATTATTATAATCCATTTTTTTTTTCTTTTTCCCCCTTATCCTTTATTACTATCATTTCCAATTTTTTTCTTTTTTTACCCTCTGCAGCACATCCAAACACGGACTCTGCTCCTGGCTCTCCCCCACCTTCCTGCACCGCTTCCAAGCAGGCGGGAGCCGTGGTGTTTCCAACGCTTCCCTGGAGGACCCTGCCGGGTTGCAGGGAGCCGCAAGTTCCTTAATGGCAGCGGGGCTCCAAAAGCGCCGCGAAACCCCTTCCTGGCAGCGCCGACGGGGCCGCCCCCCCGGGGCCGTCGCTACCTGCCAACGCACG
>NW_010140453.1:1252-1478 GCF_000699245.1 Pterocles gutturalis | reverse complement strand
GAGGCTGGACTCTTGGTGGACAGGCTGGGTGACCCCACGTGTGATGTCCTGATGGCCATGGGGGGACTGAGATCTGGGGTGAAGGCATGGGTGATCCCAGTTGTGACGTGCCAGTGGCCATGCAGGACTTGGACCAAGGGCAGCGGGGATGGGTGACACCAGTTGTGATGTCCCAGTGCCCATGGGGGGCTCAGACCCACAGTGGACAGGATATGTGACCCCAGCT
>NW_010140453.1:848-1145 GCF_000699245.1 Pterocles gutturalis | reverse complement strand
ACACCAGTTGTGATGTCCCACTGCCCATATGGGTGACTCAGACCCAGGGCAGCAGGGATGGGTGACCCCAGTTGTGGTGTCCTGGTGGCCATGGGGGGCTCCAACCTGGGTGACCCCATTTTTCACGTCCTTGTGCCCATATGGGGAACTCAGACCCAGGGCAGTGGGGACGGGTGACCCCAGCTGTGCCCCCCAAGTTGTGCCGGTGGCTTTGGGGGGCTCAGCCCTGGGGTGGAGGGCTGTGTCCCCACAGTGCCGCAGGTGACGCCGCGGGTTGGGCGCAGATCATTGTGTTCC
>NW_010140453.1:0-456 GCF_000699245.1 Pterocles gutturalis | reverse complement strand
ACCAGCGCCGGGGGGCACACAGGGAGATGCACCCCAAGTTTGATGGGGTTGCAGGGCTTGGCTCACCACTGGGTACCAGCCTGCACCGTCAGCATCACTTCCCCACGGGGGGGGACACATGACTGTCCCCATCGGTCCCCATCACCAGCCCCAGGGAGGGCATGCAGAGGTGCACCCCGAGTTTAATGGGGATGCAGGGCTCTGCTCACCGCTGGGTCCCAGCCTGCACTGCCAGCATTGCTGCCCCGGGGGTGGGGGGACACATGACTGTCCCCATCGATCCCCATGGGTCCCTGTCACCTGCACTGGGAGGTGCACCCCGAATTTGATGGGGATGCAGGGCTCCGCTTGTGCTGGGTACCAGCATCGTGTCCCCGGGGGCCGGGGGACAATGCAACCCATAATTAATCAGTGCAGACTGGAATTAATTCGTGCTGGGGGGGGCGAGGCCCCCGC
>NW_010140452.1:75621-85984 GCF_000699245.1 Pterocles gutturalis | reverse complement strand
CTGAGCAGCCGCCATCTCAGGGGACAGCGCTGCCCGCCCTCAGGCCTGTGCCCTGGCCCCGCACTGTCCTCGGGAGCTGGGGGAGAAGGGGAGAGCAAAGCCTGGCCGGAAGGGACCGGCTTTTTTCTCACGGCTGTTGGCACTAATCTAGAAATCCCCTTTTGAGAGGCTGAATAAGAACACACCGTGGCATGGAGTTTCCACTCGAATGAGGATCCCGAGCCTTGAGGAAGTCGGGGTCTCTGGCCAGCGCCGCTTCTCCCACTCGGGCTCAGGCTTTAACGGGATGTTTCGGGCAATGCGGTTGGAAGGCTCTCTCACGCACAAACACTCATACTGGGGACACTGAAGGAAGCATCTCTGGGTGCAAATCTGTACCAACAGATTGCCTGTAAAACTGCTCTGCCCTGGCAGCACTTGGCTCCTAGATATTCACCTCACGCTGAGCCTTCTTACTGTGGATCTGTGACTAGCTTGGTTTATTTTACTGTTCTTTTTCTGCAGCCACACTGTTAGTGCCATAGGTACAGCATTACTGTTGTTACTAGTATCTTTTGGCAAGTATTTTCGCAACAGCACTCTTCCAGACATCTTGTTTTTATTGAACATCCAAGATTTGTTTTTTTTAAAAGCCCAACATTCAAGGATCCATAGATCTTCACAACTAATTCTTTGGGCATCATGGACCCATACAATAATTCAGGTCTACTGATGTAGAAGTCCTATCTTTACTACGTAACTGCCCCTCTCCTATCACTAGTACACTGAATAACGTACTTTATTCATTAATGTACCCTTGCTTCTTTTCATGTGCCGTGTGGAGGTATTTATACTCTACAGACTTGGGTGGGTGGTTTTTTTTAATCATTCATGACAATTTCCATCTGCTCATCTAATAACATCCCTCTACCAATTAGGGTCCTCTTCTTTCTGCAGCATGGGCCAAATTAGTGCAGCATAAGCAAGCAGTGGAATTGAAAATTCAACAGCTGCCTTACATCAGCTTCCTACGCAGAGACAGGTTTGCCACTGTGCAAGTGCTTTTTTTGTAGTTTAGTCCAAGCACCAAGAGATAGCAAGCCTATTTATAAAAAGCAGCTCAGCTGAAGCTATAAATAGAGCTGCAAGAAACTGCTCACTAGAAATCTCAAGGAAGATAGGCAAGAGCTCTGAATTGAGATCTGAAATGGTTCTTTCCAGTTTTCCTTCTACCATCCACACGTATCTCATTTTGATTAACATTTAGGATAGCATTAATTGAATTGCACTATCTGGATGCAATACAGATTGTCAAAAGTACTGCTGGATGCTTGTTACAGATTTGTCCTACCCCCTCACCTCCCCCCAACATTTGAAATAATTTGAAGTGGTGCTTTTTCAGTTCATTTTTCCTTCCCAGTCAAGGTATAAATCCCTGTAGAATTATTTGAATCTTACAACAGCTTTTTCTTCCTGATCACCTTTTGCAGACTCCCCAGAAACAGGGTATGAATGCCCAGGGCTTTTTGTTCTAGTTAAAACCACTGACTTAGATCACACGCCACTACTATGTACTGTTAAGTGTGTGTTCCTGTTAGAGAGTAACACTGGAGGTCAGTCTGGTGTTTCCTTAGTAATTTAAATACAAACATGTAAACAATTGTGAGAGGGTGATGGAGCAATTTTAATCTATATAGTCAAAAGTAAGCAATCAGATACAGCTGAGCACAGACACTAAAGTGTTAAAAGTTGCTTTGAATTCAGTGTTTTAAGGAGGAGAAGTTCAATTGCCTGCCTTTTTAGGGATTAGCAATATTCCCCTCAGGTTCCACTGCTAAGGTTCCTCAATTTCTAATATGTTGATATGTACTTTTATAGTCATAAAAGTGCCTCAAAGGCAGGACCACTGTTCTGAAATGTCAAACTGACTTATGGAATAACTTTGTAAGAAAATTCCTAAAAGGAATTTGTGAAGCAAATGATAACGGGGGGACAGATGGGAGGGGACAGGGACAGGATGGAGACAACGACGAGGATGGAGATGGGACGGACACAAGAGGACAGATGATATATAACTGGACAGGTCATTGATACACAGAAAAACCACAGTAGCTGTTTTCTTACTGTAAGCTGATATACCTGTTTCAAATTCGTGTCACTTAGATCTGAGAGTGGTAGCCTCAGATTAAGGTTTGACAATTAATCTCCTGTCCTTACTGATTGACCTCAGCATGTTATCAGATTGCTTTATGTTCCTGACCCTCAGCTGAGCCACGAAGGAGAAACAGCCTTTGCCAACAAATGCTGCATCCAATGGACCTTCAAAAAGAAGCTGAAACAAAAATGGGTCAAAAACTCTGTCCTCTTTCCATTATTATAGTTTTGGTCAAAGCCAGTTGTTTCATGTAAGTGCTTGTTTCTTCTAGACCCTGAATTAGTGACAGACTGCCTGTCTCAAACAGGAAGGCTCTTCAGAGGTTTTCTGAAGGAGACGGAGACAACTCTACATCACCTGCAGAAGTCAGCACACCTTTTGCAGTCTTCAGGGGGTTTTTTTGTTCATTAGCTACTCAGGAAAATTTTTAATTTTCCTTGAATATATCTGTTGTTTCAAATAATTCTCTACACAATTACTGTGACTGGGCCTTGGTCTGCAGATTGCAAACATTTCTTGTCTGGCTTGTGACTACAACTTCAACTGCTTGACTGGAGAATTAGACTTTTAAAATAATTGTAATTATTTTTATTTTAATAATTTTAAAAACAATTACAAGATGATAACCAGTTAACTGATATAATTTCAATTATTATTTGTATGCTGACTTATATCTGCTGAATGGATATTCCAATTCACCAAGTCAGATGAATATTCTGTTCAATAGGTAGAGTAATACATGATTGTATACATGAGGTGGACATTACTTTCATAACAATTGTTATTTGTAACACTGTTTTTGGAATAAAAACATGAGAATTTCTAGTCCAGAAATTGCAGTCTTTCAAAATACTTCACATGCATTTTTTTCCTGTAAAAATTGAGATTTTTGTGAAGAGCATCTCAATGGCTACAAATATATCTTTAAAAATACTCCATCAAAAAATTTCAAAGAATTTTAGGCTGAATCTTTGTTTTGAACAGTGGCATCCTACACTATGAAGAGGTTCATATCTCCATTGTTGCAAACAGAATTAAAATGTCCTTATCTTGAATTTTGACATATTAAAAACTACATTGACCGGAATAATTCCTGCCCCTGAATTTGAAAATGTTTAAAGTTAATATGTAGCAAACTTTAGGGTGAACGAGCTATAGTTAATTTACACACCACTTCCAGCAAATCCACACAAACTTGGAGTACTTCAAGGAAAAAAAAAAAGCTCCCTTAATTATGTGTTTTATTTAAGGCACATATATCTCATTTCACATTTTTTTCCTCCCCAGAGTCACTCCACTATTTTAGGCAAGAAAGGAGGAATAAAACTAAGGACCCCTAGTTTTAAAATTATTTGGGGTCTACCTGTAAAAAGTGTTGAAGGGTAGTGTCTAGGTCAGGTGAAGGAGAATCTGCTACCTGAAAATGAAAAATTAAAATATCTTCATAAAGAAGTACAGCCAAAAGGAAAAATACATATCAAAGGACAAGGTAATAATTGCTTTGAACAGTAAATCTGCTGCTATACAAAGCATCCTGACAACTTGGCTCATTATTTGTCCTGATATGAGGTTCTGAAAACAAAACAGGACAGACTTTCAACAGCTCTACTTTCAGATGCGCACAGCTGTCGCTTTAGAAGCGAGCAAGTTGAACTCCTACCTGTGCCTCAGTGGAAAAAGGGAAGGTCTGTAGATATTTTATAAAATAGAGGAAACATAAAGTAATATTAAAAAAATGAAAAATGCTTTTCACACAGTGTAAATATGATGCTAATGTCTCTCTTTAGAAACAGCAGCTAAATAGCATTAAGTTACAGGTAATCCCAATTACTTTTGTAGTTAACAAAAATATCTGCGAGTCTGATCTTTCCATCTGTCCCTTGGTAGCCCTCCACAAATTGAATGAAAGCATTGACTTTGAAAAAGAAATCAAGCTGGCTCCGCAGGTGTTCCCACCTGGAAGTCATTTTCCCAGAGTGAATCACTCTTAGGTTGATCTTTTGGCTTCTGCCTCAAGGTATGAAATACATTTGCATTGTACTTTTGGAAGTCACATTCTTTGTGGTTTGACAGTGACCTATGAACTACGGCACCAACACAGAAGTCATAGAATTTGGTGAGCCTTGCTGTGATGTAGAATAGGTGGCACCTCAAATACTAGTTTGTGTGATTATCCTAAAGCTGTTCAAGTAACACACTGATACACGAGCAGTATTACATCCAGTTATTGAGGCAGATGAAATGCTGCAGGAGAGGAAGAAAGAGGATACAAGAACTCTGGGTCAATCTAGATGGGGGAAAAATAAAACAGTCTAAACAGTAGGTGTAAAATGCATTGGAAGACAAAAAAATTATTTATTGGATACAAATAGCTTCTCAGAACTAGAAATATAATAATAATGCTCAGCAACTGGAGGCTGGAGAGAGGATGGTATGCACCTTTCTTTGGGCATCACACTGCATGTATAATCCCCTTTTGCGCACTTGCTTGTTCTTTAGCAGGATTTGACTGCAAGAATCTGAATGCAACTACAAAATGAGACAAGAACACCAGTGAAACATGAGTGCTCTGAACAAGGGCATTTTCAACATGCTCTTGAAAGGCATGTACATTTCTTTCTATATATTTTGTCGGACCAGTCAACTCACAGCCATTCAAATGTTTTAAGATTTCATGGCTTAACAGAAATATAATATTGTTTAACTTTTATAAAAATCATACAAACAAGTCTATCAAGTTAGGTACAAGGCTTGCTATTGATGTGCAATTATACAAATTAAAAGCAAAATCCTGAATGTATGGGTTATGCCTGAAAGCTACACATAGATACAACAGTACAATATAATCAGCTTTACATAAAGGGTTTTCATCCACACTAAGAAACGATTGCTTTGACCTGTGATAATGCCAGAATGATTTTAAAGGCCCAGAGTACATTCAATGTCTAAGAGATAAATTTTTTTTTAAGTATTCCTAGGACAAGTTTATAGTAAGTGGAGAGGAGGGATTTAGGAGAAGTCTTAAGCATAGCTAAGTGATAGCCTGTTTTAGCCAATGACTGGGACTTTGTCTTTTAGCTGCCATATGAGCTATTTGGAAAGTCTTTAATTCCACTGGAAAATATTTATCTTAACTTATTAACTAAAAGGACAAAATTGTAAAGACAACAAAATACTCTTAATGAGATTTTATTAGACTGAGCACCTATCTTGAGAGTTACTGATCAAAAGTCTCCATCTCTGGGTGAGGCATCAAGTGTGTTATGTTGGACGTAACTGAAATAACTTGCATTTTGCTTCTACACTAACTTAAAGGGATCAAGATTCAGATTGCCCATTTTACTACAGATGTAGGCATTTTGAAATTACTGCCATTCCAATTTGCTAGTGGGCGGGATGGCTGCTGTTGAGTAAATTGTGCCCCATTCAGTGAGACTGTGGCCTGATGCCATTTATTTTTGACCAACAATTTTGAGAACTCCTTCCGAAAGGACACCAATGCAATACAAATGTAAATATATGTTTCACGAATGAGAAAACTGAATACTTTTTACATTTCAGTAACATGCCAGAGCTAATAGTGCATAAGTTGACTTCAATATTCATATGATATCAGTTAGAAAAAAAATCTTGTAATTACATGCTATTTTGTAAATAAGAGGATTTTATTAATTTTGGTCTTGTTAAGATGTCATGACTAAAAGAATACGTTAATTTCAAGTACTGATTATAGCAAAGCAAAAATAAGTCTACTATCTATGCTTCAAAGGAGCATAGATAGTACAATTACCTGCCTTTTCAGTCTTTCACCTGGTTTATCTATAAAACTCCACAAGTGTGATACTTTTTAATTCAACAGGATTTAAATTAATCTTGAATATCCACAAAGTAGCATTTTGTTGTATCTTCCCCACATACTAATGTCCTGATAAAATCAATTGTTTTAAATATCCCAAGAAATCTGGCATTGTAAAGGTTAAGTGAAAGGCATGCAAGGGCAAAAGAGGTTGCCAAAGTGCAAAACAAACAAAACATTTCTTCTCTTGTACAGCTTCTCCTAGTTATTGTTTAAGCATTGCAGGCCAGTTGCAAAGTAGCAACGCTACTGCTGTCTCCAGTATCCCCCGCTTTGCTTGTGTTTATGGATTTGAGGTAAGTCTTCTGTATCACCTAGGCAGTAAATGACTGCAAAGTGCCTCGGATGCCAACCAAGACTGCAGACACCAGAGGTGATTCAATTTCTGAAAGGCAATAGCAAGTTTAGCAGATATTACTGACTAAGGCTATTAAGATAGCTGGCCATAGCCTGCCTCAACATCTAACTGGGGAATAAAAAGTAGCAGCGGCAGCAGCAGAGAATGCGCAGGTTTAGAGCGACAGAAGCCATGGAAGGAAGCAAAACTAAGAGACTGCAACAGTAAGGCAAAGTGCATATAAACTTTTAATGAATTAACCTTACAAAAGACAACAGCTTGAAAACATTTGACACGTTTGTACAAAACTATTCCAGCACTGTTAGTTCTCTCTTCAGAAAGAATGCCAGCAAGCCACCCAACGTGTCCCTGGGTATGAGATGCAACTGGTGATCACATCTAAATCATGTGTGGAAAGAGTAAACTTATTTACAAATACTGTATATTTTAATACCAGATTAGTGGATGCTATCGGGGAGCGACTGTATTTTCCAGAAAACACCATGCATCAGAAAATAGTATGCACCCCTAGCTTTATTGCCTTTTTTCTGTGCATCTGTCACTAACATCTCTTTTCAGTCCTTTCAGGATGAGTTGTCTCCTTTTAATTCCTATTCCTTCTTTTCTTGTCTTTGAATAACAGTGCAAGCAGCAGTACAATCTTCCAGTCCTACAGCGTATATCTCAACTGTCCTTGAACGTAGGAAATCAAGGTGCAAAATGATGGCTCATGGGACTATTCTGCAGCCATATTAAAATAAGTGCCACATACCAGAAAATAGCACGCATGTTAAGGGCCAAAATGTAGTTAAAAAGTGCGTGATACTTTCCTGAAAATAGGGTATTGATGACACATACAAGCATTCTTCAAGATGCCACGTTCCCTTGTGAAAGGGACCTTGTCATTTCAGTATGTACAAAGTACGTCTTCAGTTCTCCTTTTCCTTTTACATTTATTATTCCTCTGCAAGTGCTCATGTATCCCAGTGTTTGCAGGACATTGTTTGTCTCCTCTGTAACCTGCAACAATCCAGTAATACAACCAGTGTTGATAACAGAGAAAAGCAGAAATCTTCTTCCAGAGTGTGAAGAGCAAATACATGCTGAGCAATTATAAGGGTTTTTCTATAGCACTTATAAGGCCTTTAAGGGTCTCAAGTGAGGTTTGGGCACCTGAGCTTTCAAATAGCCTGTTGCTGGATGCCGATTTTAATCCCTTACATCAGGTATCAAATTGAGTATGACCATCTCTGTACCTAGAATTCCAAACAGAGGGCTCATAGATACACAAAAGGCACTAGGGACAACAGTCTTATAGCACTTTTCTCAACTTCAGGACCTGTTTTTCATATCAGTAGACCCAAGCTTCCCCATCCCTTTGCGAATGCTAAGGCTGTGTGAATGAAGAGATAGCAAGACATTAGTATCATCTGTCAGAGCTGCTGTTGCCAGTTTCTCACATAACTGCCCGTGAACCAAACTTGAGGCAGTTCTACCATTTTAGGTGAAAGCCCACTGGGACACAGGTTGCTCAACAGCATCAGTTGTCTCAGAGTGTCTGTGTTTCTTTGTAAAGCAAGCAACAGTTTCTAGATGTCATTGCTTTGATATTCCTTCTGTTTCCAGTTTTGACCGACAGTTGGTAACTTTACTTTTCCATTATTTAGTTCTGAATGGTGTCAATCATAGATCTGGAGTGCTCCCAATCACATGCTGGTATCCCAAAGTGCTAGGCAGCATACTACGCAGATACTTAAAATGTGATCCCTGACTATGGAATCACTGGAAAGTTAGTAAATTTTCTATACAGATCTATCTATAATCTATACGGATAATAATCTATAAAGATTATTAATCAGCATGGCTCATTAAAAGGGAAGTTTCATGATTGCTTTATGGATTTAACTTGATGTATAGCAGTTATGGTAATCTCCTTTATTTAGAAATAATATCAAGAATGCCCTTCAGAGATAAGGTAGCTAATATTTTACGAGTTTAGAAATACACAGAATAGAAATGTGATTTTCTTCATATCCTCTCTTAACCTAGAGGATGCATCTCCAGGCAATCCATGACGTCCTACACTGTATTCCTCTGTAGGGTCAAGACAAAGTTTTGATTCTCCTCACATCTTCCTTGTAATTTTCTTTTAATTCTTTACTTTCCTGCCCAAGGTCTAATTCTTTTGAAATGTCTAGATACAGCTGGTAGGTAATTTTTTTCTGTAGGCATCCTTAGGTCCAAATCACAGACCTGTTTAGTGCACAAATATATCTGATGGTTTTTAAGAATCAAACTCAAAGGGTTAAGATAAATACCAGCACAAAACCAAGACTTGCCTGTATTTTATCTAAGACACCAGTGCTGTCCATCCTGCTGGCCACATTTACTGTATTGCCCCAGATATCATATTGTGGCTTTTGAGCTCCAATTACTCCAGCTATTACAGGTCCATGGTTGATACCTGAAAAACATCGGAACATAACATTAAAGAAGAAGATCCACCAAACAAGGACATACAGTGCATTTGGTAACATACCAAGTCAATGAACATGGTATTTGGCCCATGCTGAATAGTGTGTACAGCACCCGATAGTCTGTTCACAACTGTTTTATCAACCATTTACAGCAGGAGGATGTTAGTTTTAAAAATGCCAAAAATTAATTACTCTAATTTTAATTGCATAGCTCCCTCCTATCCTGAGTAAATTTAATATTTTCAACCATTAGTATCCTAATAACCTGCTACTGCCTTTATTAGATAGCATGAGAAACACACTGTGGGAAAACAGATATACAATAATTTATTTTAATTTCTACTTGTAGTGAAAAGGGCTTCTCCTCTATGCAATAGTTTGTGGCCAAATCAAATTACTTTTACAGTATTCTTTGCTTCTTAAATGTAGAATAAACTATTGCAAATGAGCTGGATGGATTTGAAGTCTTGTTCTGACGCCTGGATTGCCCATAGAATGGTCCTAAATAACTGCAATGTAAATATATGTATTCAAATAATTTGATTAAGCATGGAGTAGCAGTAACAAATTTATAGCTCTGAAATGCACACTGTAAGAGTGAAAACCAACATGGTATAATCCCGTGTTAGACTCTGGGCATTTTTTACCTTGCAGTAAATTTGTATCCTATGTTACATTTGTAAAGGGAGTGAGTTGTACTCTGCTAGTAAGAAAGGAACCAGGAGGCAAAATCAAAAGAACTATTGCTAACCAATGTCAAATGTGCTATAAGTGCAGCTATACATACTGATGAGCAGGAAACCCAAGTTAGACCTAGTGAGAAATAAACCCTGGACAAGTGAGTAGTTTGGATTTCTAAAATTATCTCCACATCAATGGACCATCACTGACTTCTATTAATTCCTTGACAGAAACTGGATAAGGATGTATCTATGCATCAAAATGAAAGTGACAGTAGCACATGGAGGCATCTCAAACTGGGCTCATCTAGTATGGATCATATGTAACATGGCAGCATGGGCTAGCGATCGGGCTATAAGCCCACCTGGAAACCCTGGAAAAAGTGACTGTAGCAGTTAAATTTAGAAAATTGAGGAAATATGCAAATCCTACAGGATGCCAGATAGAACCCATTAAATATTTGTCTAAGCGCGCAGGATTAAATGCACAAAGGGGCTTAGGCCTTGCAACACACTGCATTAACGTCCGAGTCATGGGTGTGTCTTTCTGCCTCGTGACAGAAAGCACTAGGGACCTGAGAGTGGAATCCACAAAAACCATCTGCTGAGCAGCCCAAACTGGGAATACTGAAGAGATGTGTGTGGCATATGTTCTGCCATGGTCCAGCAATTAGGGCAGTGCAGTGGGACCTTCCTACCAAATACAATGGGCGGGGGGTGATGGGCTTTTTTTTGCCTCCTTCCTGAACCATCACTGCTGATGGTTTGAGTAATACCTCAGAGGCTGGAGAGCTGACTTCAGATCCCTCCTCCTTCAAGGACACTTCTACCCATATCTCGTAGGAATGATTTTGGCTACCCAGGCATTCTGAGATGTGC
>NW_010140452.1:63981-75590 GCF_000699245.1 Pterocles gutturalis | reverse complement strand
TGCTAGTGTGTGTCTCCTTTGAATGATACATGAATATTTGTTGGGGCAAGGCTGGAAGAGCAGCACTCTCAGTCCAGGTGAATGTTCCAGCAGAGGGTGATACCATCTGTCACTTTCTCTTGCATCCAAAGCAACATTTCATTATTCCATGAAAAGGCAAATATTGTTCAGCAAATACTGATCAGCAGGACAGACAGAGAATATCTCATTCCAAAGTATCCTACAGCCTGGGCTCATAGCATTCTCCAGGGAACAGGGATCCTCCTGACTGAGCAGCCTCAGGCAAAAGCAGGAACCAAATTAAGTTCACCTCCAACACAGACAGATGTTCCAACCATGAAGATATATGGTAAACAACATGTCAGCCTCTCTTCTGTTTTGAAAAGAAGCAGTACCTGTGCAAAACTTGCCACAAAAGCATATCTGAGCTTGTGTAATAAATCAAGCACCTTAGCTGACAGAAGGGGAGGAATGCCTGAAATGTAATCTAGGCACTCCCCTCCCTTGCTTGACAATGTCAGGGTAGGCTGTGTACCTCCTAAGGCACAACTGGCATTTCAGGCACTCACAGAAAATGAAGGTTGAAAGCTGAGACCTCTACCGAGTTGCAGCAATTCCAGGTTTAGATGCTGACTGAGGAACGTTTTTACAAATGGCAGTTTGGGTTTAAGTCCTTACAGCGGGGTTTATGTCAGAGGGAGATGCTCAAATGTTTCTGTGGCTCTAATTGCTATGGGTATCAGATGCTTTCGTGGTCAGGTGGTGGTGGGAAGTGGAGAAGAAGTGAAGTGAAGATGGGAAGTGAAGATCACAGTGGTGCCTTTATTGGATTAAGGTGGCAAAAGTGCCAGTTTGGGGCCTGTGCCCCTTTGGAGATTTAATCATTCCTCATTTCATGATGCAAAAGAGTCTGACTTGCCTGGAACCTTCTCTGGAAATCACAAGTAGGTATCTTTTTTTCTCTGGAAAGTTTGCTTCATGATCGACACTTTAAAACAGTCAGTATTGCTTTAATCAGTTTTTGGATTTAGCCCTGACACTCACTAGCAATTTATCTGTACTGACACTGCTGATATAAGTATGTTTGCAAGTATGTATTGTGTTATCTATGGCAAGAAGAGAACTTTTATTCTGTACAGAAATAGGATATCTCTGCATGTTTCTTTTAAACCCATCAAGTTCTTTAACACTTTGAGAATGAATCATACTGCAGATTTGTTTTGTCATTTTACAACTCTAGCAAGGAATACAAAACATACTGGCAAAGGAGTGCTCTCAGGAACACACGGATATTTCAAGTCAGAAGATAGCAAGTTTTGCCAGTGGGTGGCAGTGTGCAATAAACGTGAGAGGAGAAGCCAAAAGGAAAAGCAAGCAGCTCAACAAGAACAAGGCAAGACAAGAGAATAACTGTTGGAAATCAAATACTTCTGACATGTTTACAGGATTTATGGGTTTCCAATATTTATTTACTGCTTTCATTTCACACTTTCCAAGTTACATATTGCATTGTAAAACTGCTGTGTACTGCTATCAGTAACTGCTATTTTGGAACATATGGTTCTTGACCAGCTCTGAATCCATTTATTTCATCATGCTTTCCATGGCTTGCTGCAGCTGTGTGTTTCTTTTTTTTAAATACCATGATGCACAATTAGAAAGAATTAGAAGCTGAAATATAAGGGATACCCCTTTCAGATATAAACAACTAGTCATCATTGCTCTTATTTGTTAGTAACCACAGAATAACAAAGAAGAGAAATATCCTCCTTTGTCTAACACTGGGAAGAAAATGTGCATTTTGTATGCTTGCTTTAGTACATCTAAAATATTTCAAACTCCAGCCTCACTGGCCCCTTATAGCTCTCGTCCTCCAAAACTATTTACATGGTTTTGCAAAGCCCTGTCTAGAGTCTTCTTGATAAGCTTAGAAAATAAATGTGGTTAACAACCTCTAGAATAATTATTATAGAATCATAGAATCACAGAATGCTTTGGGTTGGAAAGGACCTTAAAGATCATCAAGTTCCAACCCCCCTGCCATGGGCAGGGACACCCTCCACTAGCCCAGGTTGCTCAAAGCCTCATCCAGCCTGGCCTTGAACACCTCCAGGGATGGGGCATCCACAGCTTCTCTGGGCAACCTGTTCCAGTGTCTCTCCACCCTCACAGTGAAAAATTTCTTCCTAATGTCTAGTCTAAATCTACCCTCTTACAGCTGATACCTGTTATCCCTTACTCTCTCACTACACTCCCTGATAAAGCGTGCCTCCCCATCTCTCCTGTAGCCCCCTTCAGGTACTGGAAGGCTGCTATTAAGTCTCCTTGGAGCCTTCTCTTCTCCAGGCTGAACAACCCCAACTCTTTTAGCCTGTCCTCATAGGGGAGGTGCTCCAGCCCTCAGAACAATTTCATGTCTCTCCTCTGGACTCTCTCCACTAGGTACAGGTATTTTTTATGTTGGGGGCCCCACATCTGAACACAGTACTCCAGGTGGGGGCTTACAAGAGCAGAGTAGAGGGGAAGAATCACCTCCTTCGACCTGCTGCTAATGCTTCTTTTGATGCAGCTCAGGACACGGTTGGCTTTCTGGGCTGCAAGCGCACACTGCCGGCTCAAGTTCAGCTTCTCATCCACCAACACCCCCAAGTCCTTCTCCTCAGGGCTTACAGAGTTACCATAAAACAATTCAGAGCCATGGGAATGTATTTTTCAACCATTTTTTATTTAGGAATACTGCCCTTTCCTGAGTCCTGCCTTAAAACACTCCTACAGTAAGTATGGTTAACGGGCAATATCACGTAGGCTGCCTTTAAGCAGGGTAAAGATGGTGCCATTTATTTTTATGGCCCTTTTGGTTTGCTCTGCTAACACTTTAATCAGCTGGTACTTCACAGGGAATTCTCCCCCTCCCCCATGATATTCTCATAAAAATCCTGTGATACATACCTACTCTTAACTTGAAGTCATTGAATGAATGCTTGTTTATGACATCCAGCTTCGCCACCAAGGCAAATGCAAACTCCACCATGGTTCCTATATGCATATACTGTCGTTCAGGTTCCTGAATTTAAACACACAAACAGAATAAAATAATTTTCCTTAGCCTCAGTTGCTGTGAGAATACAGCCAAAATATGCTGAACAATTGAAAGCACTTAAACCTTTAGGGATGTCCTAATGCCAGCAGGCAGCGGAAGAAAAGTAATGTAGAAGGTGGTGCCATCTCCTGCGTCGGTTAGATCAAACAATGGCCAATACACCAGGATGCATTTTACTTACACAATTGGGCAGTCATAGAATCATAGAATCATTAAAGTTGGAAAATACCTCAAGGATAATCAAGTCCAACTGTCAAGCCAACACCACCTAACTCTAGAGATGATACATCCAAACCAAGTATACTATAATGTTTTGATTATCAAATAACTGATTAGCTGGTATCTAATCCCACAGGCACTCAATGTCTATGTGTGCCTAGGATTCGCTCATTAATTTCCTCTAAGTGTCTCCTATTTTATGTCTTTTAATAATAAATGCTTGTGGACAGCCCCACAGAGACTCCTCCCTCTCACTGTTGCACAGCTCAGCACCCTTGTTAACGCTGAAGCTCCAGTGAGTTTCACAATTTTAAGAGTTCCTCCACTGATCTCATCTGGTAGATAAGCAAGCACCTCTGAGAACATCTAAGAGACCTGAAAATGAATAAAATACAAAAGGAAGAGAGGAGGAAGGCAACCCATCCTCTGTCCCCCAATTTACTAGCTCGGAGCTTATGCTACTTCTAGAAGCTATAGACTTAATGTCTCTTCATACATCAACAGTGTAGCCTGATTTCTAAGTACTGGTTAGAGTCTGCTCAGGCTGAGGAGAAAATTCATTTTCGGGCTCCCACAGCCCAGGGTAGGACCCTGACAAGAGAATGATTTCATAAGAGATGGACTCACTGATCTCTATGAGAAATGACTGAATCTTCCTAATTTCTTGATATAAAGTGACAGAAGAGATGGACAGATGACAGCTTTGGGAGATGATTCATAGAGTAGATACATCAGCCTATGTGGGACAGTAGTGCTGCTTGCCAGAGCAGCTGTTTAGATGAATGAAGCCTGTTTCCTTTGGAATTCACTCCTAGCTAAAACAGATGGTTTCCTCTTCAGTTGATGTATTCAGACCCCCTCCTTAGGCACTGTCTTCCTTGGGTGCTTGTTTTAAGTTGGGGGCTGTTTCCACCAGTACTCCTAGCAGTCAGTCACTGCCACACTAGGTACTGCAGTATCTGTGGATTTTTGGGCATCTGGACCGAAAGCTGATGAGTTTTGGTGGATTTCCTTAGAAAATGTGTACTAAATCACCAAAGGAACACTAAAACTTGGATGTCTTGTTTCACAGTTTGTGGAAATAAGTGATAATTTTTTTCCTGTGCACACACCAGTTTTAGTTGTGATTGAGAGATCCTCCATGTCTTCTCATCTCTCATCTCCAGTCTACAGTTCTGCATTTCCTTCATCCCCTTTACCTCCCTGTATTAAATGACAGAGCTAATTTGAAATAATTCTTTTTTTTTTTTTTGGCCTCAGATCCCTAAGATCTATAGTTTAGGTGTTAATTGATTCTCTCTAGAAGGAACATGAGTTTGGCAAGAACATACTAATCTTCATCAGAGAATGTGTTGATTCATGATTGCTGTCGCTCTGTTGCTAACCTGTAGTACTCTAAATCATGGCAAAAGCAAGGTTTTTGCTTAAAAGTTACCAATTGCTTCACTGAACTTCATTTCTACTGACTGCAGTTCCCAGTCCTACCCTATTAAGTAAACCAGAAACAAAGGAACGCGGTGTCAGTGCTGAGCCTGAGGGTTCATTAAGTGTATGGTTAATACGGCTACTCAGCCCTCACATCTTACAATGGAAAATACTCATTCTTGCAGTCTTTTGTACAATCTATAAAACCAGTTCTGCTGCAGCATGTAGCACTAAAATGCTGTATTGTATTTAGAGTAGAAAGCCTGTTTTAGACTTAGCAAGTGCAGAGGTGGCATTTCCAAAACACAATGTGAAGAACAATAATTCATAGAGACTACTAAACAAAAGTATACACTTGTCTGGTACAATACAATCTATGTTAACAAGAAAAAACTAGGCCACAACATTATACATAGCCTAGAATTTAATGAACAGAATTTTAGCCTTCATTTGAACATGTTTTTTATTAAGCAGGAACCTTTTTCTGTACCTGACACTGTTCTTGGTTGGGTGTAGCACTCAGTCCTGTTGCTGCCATGTAAGTGCTTCCAATGGTCTTTATCTTTTCAACTCCACTGAACTTTGGCTTTGACAATAACTGTAAAACAAGGATGGTTATTAATTATTCAGATCAGTAGCCTTGTTACTCTAAGAGCACTGTTACTCTAACAGCATTCAAAGCATCAATTCTTGGAACAGTCTCTTAATAGACACCAAATGGCTTCACAAATATATATAGGACAAAGGACTTAAGGATGGAAAAACGACAGTTACAGCCTCCAAAGAAAGGGAATTTCTGTCTGCTAAAATACATTTTTTTATTATGAAGGGACTAAATCTATAGCAATGAGAATAAATTCCACCGTACTGTACGTACAGCTTTTAGAAGTCAGTAGACTTTGATATTGGAACTGTCACTATGCAAGCCAACAGTTAAGCTTTAAACAGCTTTCTGAAAGTAAGCAACTCTTCCATGCCAATGGGATTAATTGCCAAAGATTTTAGTTCTTATCCCAGGTTGTTCTGAACATTCCAATGTTCTCCAAATGGGTTTGCTGCTAAAATACCCTCTATGGCTGCAGATCCACAAATCCAGACTCTGTTCTCTGAGTTATGACAGAATCTTAATGCCTTTTTCTAGTATCTTTATCACTAGTAACTTTAAGACAACTACTGTTCTCAGTGAGACCTTTACAGCTGCCTTTTCACAATCCATCTGTAGTCATACCCTATAATTGTTTGTAACTTCAGAGAATGGAATATTAAAATTTACACAATCCTTTGAGTCGCTCATGTATCAACTAATCAACACTCCGGATAATGAGACCAACACAGATCTGGTATAACACAAAGCTGCATCATTTTAGGGATATAAATTTACATACCTGACTTTAGGCACTAGTATTTAGAAACTATAGTAAATATATGGGATGTAATATGACTGCCTCATGAACTGCAGCTAAGGGGCAAAAACATCTCCATCAGATATACACATAGGATTCTCATTATAATGAATCAAAAGCAATTGAGTATGATGTTAGATCAATATCTGATTTATCCCACACAAACCTCTTTTTCCTTTAATACTTCCTGTAAGTAATTTCCATGTGACGAGGCACACAAATGCTCTTTTCTGACAGCGCTTCCACTCTCCCTTTTGAGTATGTTTGCTTACTGTTGCATACCCTGGATTATTAAGATTGAAACCATATGTTGATTGTTCTTAGAAGTACATACATCATCAAAGTCAGCAATGATCTCATTTAGCAGCCTGAGACATTCCAAGCCTTCCTTATTAACATCAGATTCTGTGTAAAATTCCTTGAAATCCGGAACAGAGGCAAACATGACACAGACACAGTCATATGACTGATGATATAAATCCTGTCCAAAAGAAAACAGAATAGAGAAAAAAGATCTGTTATACCCAGCTCTAAATAAAAGTTTCCTTATTAGTATGCAGTGTCCTGGTTCTGAAAAGGGAGGTGTTGCAGTGGTTGGAATGCCTTAAGATGGTGATTGAGTATTTTTTGCATTTAGTTGCATCCATTAATTTTAAATGGTGTATAAACCTGGTGGTTGTTACAGAGACTCAACATATACAGCTGAAAATATTTTAGTGATTTAAAGTTACTTTTTTTTCCTCCTGAACATTAACTCCATGAACATAAAATGTTCACCAATTTATAAGATAAGGCCCATTTCTGAGGCTTTTCATGTAGAGAATTTGGTCTGGCTTGCATGGCTGAAACTATATTTTGCAAAACAGTATCTAAATTATTATTAGCTGTTGACATTATTATAATAACTAGAAAACTGAACCAAACCACAAACCCAATGCATTACAAATGCATAATGTAACACAATCCTGATAGCTCCTCACCTAAAATGACAAGATGCCTAATAGGACAAAATGTTTGTCATTTCTTTTCCATAACAGGGAGCTGAGGCAAAGGGAAAGACGTCACCTGAACTAAAACTTATTTATGTCAGATTCTCCACTGCATTCTGTGGCCACTGAAATGAGTGCACCTCTGCTCCACAGGAAGATTCTAGTGCTAAAAATGACCACAACACTCCCCCCCTCCCTTCAGTTTCCTCTCCACTGCCCTTAAACATTAGAATATCTCCTCTTTCAGGACAAATTCACATCCTAAAAAAAAGGAAAGAAAGAATAGTTATTAAGCTAATACTTAAAAAAAAAATAGTATCTGTGCACAAAGATAACCACAGCAATAAAAGGTGATGTAAACTACTATAAAGTCAAATCATGTTCAAGTTATTGAGTAAAATACGTATTTCAATACTTGTGAATAAGGTGAACAGGATTTGTTCTGTGAAGCACCAGATATTATTTTCATTTTTACTTAGCAAAG
This sequence comes from Pterocles gutturalis, assembly GCF_000699245.1. Lineage (NCBI taxonomy): Eukaryota > Metazoa > Chordata > Aves > Pterocliformes > Pteroclidae > Pterocles > Pterocles gutturalis. The sequence goes on along the minus strand of NW_010140452.1, from coordinate 67,970 downwards.
CTTTTTTTTTTTTTCAGTTTCAGTGGCAGTATGTTTTTTTTCAGAAGAACGTGGTGTTTCTGTACACAGATGTGTACAGATATAGTGAATCTCTGTTGGTGATGTGTAACTGAAAAATAGCAGAACTGTGGGAAAACAGTTGACTGCCTCATCCCAGAACAGGTGTGAGGAAGATTTCTGGGCAAACATGAAAATAATGGCAGACAGGGATGAACACGGGCAGCTGGAAGAGGTAGATGATTTAGTACTGGATTTTTCTGCCCGTTTATTTTCTAAGGATTCCATAACCAGAGCACCACTGAAGCTCTACCATGCCTCTGTGCAGTGGGAATGGAATATATCATTGCAATTCACCGTTATAATTTATATTCATAAAGCTGAGCTGTTTGAAATTGCCCATCTGTACCTGACATCCAGCTTAGAGCCACATATACAAAATCAGTATCACTTTAAAGTGACCTGATTGTGCAGGTGAAAAGCAACTAAACAAAAAGACAATGAGTTCACTGTCAGATTGCTACTAAACTTCAAAGGAGTTCTGTATCTCCATTGTCCTCTTGCCAAAAGAGGCCATTAAGAACCAATATTATAATGATGTTTTTCTGCCATCTATTTTATACATCTCCATACACACCTGGCTAAGAAATTTAATCCATATAATAAAGCAAGCAAATGGTGGGGAGCCGGAACCTGTCCGGCTGGATGACATCAACTGAATTTAGACAATTTAAGCACCTGACTGAAGTATGTAATGTGAGACCACAGTCATCCTATGTGTCCTATATTGTCAGTACAGCAGATGTGCCTATCTGGAAGGTACTTTTAATGCCAGATGGGCAGAATCACCTCAACTAGTGTTTTTTTCTCTCAGTCAGTTGGAAAAAAGGCTAAACAGGTAAGTTTTCCTAAGTGCTCCAGAAGAGTGCTTGAAACAGGAGGACTCTGACTCTAAGAAATTCAGAAGCTCAGGCCCAAAATGACCTCTCTTTGCTCCAGTCTCTCACAGTAAAAACCTGGTCCACTCTGTGTTAGTGCAGTGATGTACACTGGCAACTGTCCTGAGTATGTATGCACCTAGAGTTGGTGCAGATATACCCAAATTAGCTTAAAATTAGTTAAGTGGAGCAGTAGAAGATTAACAGGCTCACTTTTCAAATGTTTAGCTTTTGCAGCCTGCATTTTGCTTCACATCCACCTACTTCACATTTACCTCAGGCATGCCTACACTGAAGCTACAGTAATATTTGCATGTAAATATACTAAAATATACAAAAATGTGCTGAGTGCTTTTCATAGGCAAGTTAGCAGAATAGGTACAGAGATTCCATTCTGTGGCTAACTCAGCTTTCCTTCTATTTCCTCAAGTCACCTTCCCTGTAACTTCATTCCATTTTGGGTGGAAGAATTTAGGCCACACACATGGTGCTGGTTATTAAAAGAGGACTGCGTCAAAAATATAGGGCCTTGGTAATACAGAAGGGGAAATCTGCACTGTTATATAAAAGACTGAGGGAGATACAAGAGTATTTATAGCAGAATGTAGATAATTAATACTCAAAACATGGATTATTACACATACTTTGGAAACTTGACCTGACAAATTAAACAAGTTGTATACAACTGTGTTGAAACATTTTTTTAAAAAGTAATTTTTGTTCATATTCCTGCCAGCCTGAAAAATCCAATAAGTTAAATCCAGCCAAATTAATAGTACAGTTAATATTAATACAAAATTCTATTGTCCTAGGGATTCTGTTAATTAGTAAAAAAGAAGTTGTTTTAATTTACCAAATAAACATTAGATAGCAGCTGTTTCATTTGCTTTATGGAATACTGCTGATTTTGCATCCTGAGAATGTAAAATGTGCCAGAATTACACTGCTGATGAGATGCTGGTTGTAAAGTCTGTGAAACAGACAAAATCTAGGCACAAAGGTGATACTGGGAGAGTGCCATATCTGAAATAGTACATGGAAACTAACAGTATGTAGAGGTTTATTTCAGAATATAACTTCAAGTCATAAGAATACTGGTCTGTTAGGAGCTATAACTGAACCCTTACAGGAAAAGGAGACCAACTGTGCAGCGCTAAAGGCACATGATATTACTGAATAATATGAAGCAGAGATGGTAGAAGATGGACTCATTTTACCACCTCATAATACAGGAACCAGAAGATAAATATGACATTTAAAAGTATAATAAGGAAAAATATTTTACATAAGAGATATACAAATGTATATTTCGTTGCTGTTCAACAACATGATAGACAAGAGCTTAGAGGGTTAAAAACCTGAATGCTTATGTGAATACTAGAAAAATGCTTAACTAGGAGCTCTATAAAAAGCACCTGCAGAAGCAAAATATGCCCTTACATTTACAGGTAAAAGCAGAAAGGTGAATAGCACATTCATCTTCAGCTGTTCCTTGCACTTTTGCTGAAGTATCTAATGCTGCATCTTGCCTGGGCCCTGCAGCTGACTGGAGTGCTGGTGGCTGCTAATTCCTGTTTTACTATGATTGCCACTGAAAAAAAGTCTGTCTTACAGACATTAAATGTGGAACCCTAATTAGCTATTAGGAAGTGCCTTTGCTGTCTTCCCTGAAAGCAGAAGCATTGCCCAGAATAAATCATGGCAACTTGCACAATGCACAGTCATCAGGAAGAGAAATATGACTGAGCAAAGGACAGGAACAGAGATTCAAATAAAAGTGCTGTTGTGACACAGGAAGATCAGTGTGCTTTATGCTGCTGGCTGTCCACCCAGAACGGGGACAAACAAACTGTAAGAAAGAGTTTTGTGACTGTTACAATTACAGACACAAATCTTCTTTTTCTATAACCAGAGTTATCTCTCCTTCCTCTCCTCCACCTCAAAAATAAATGAATACATTATATGTGAACACTTGTCATATGCTGACGCTCAGTAACAGTGTCCAATTTCTCTTCCTTCCTCTCTAATACTGAGGCAATATTCATCCCCACTAATGCTCTATAGCATAGTAGCAGCATGGAAACAACAACAAATGGCACTGGTTACAACCAGATGAGTAGTAATTCTGGCTGTCACAATATATGTCAGAGAATTTTAAGGAGGTATTCCCAGCTCGTTTATTTTGATCATTCATAATAATAAAGGCTGTGGCAATTACGTGTCTTAATTATCCTGTGAGTACTTCTCTTGAAACTGTATTCTCCAAAATGTTTAATAAGAAAATTAAACATAACACCATTCCAGAAAGGAATGGCTTTTCTTCTTTCAACAAAAATAAAATAATCTTGTCTTATGCAGTCAATCCTTTTTTTTTCTTTTCTTTTCCTTTTTTTTTCTTTTTTTTTTCTTTTTTTTTTCTTTTTCTTTTTTCCTTTTTTTTCCCCTTTGAGAGCATCTGAATTTCTACTGGTTGGCTCTCCTTATTGTCCCCTCTTCTTCAGTGCCTGGAGATATTCTTGTGTTGGAGGAGGCAAACTGGTCCCATTCTGCCTCTTGGAAGGGTACGGCAGTCAGCTTCTCTGGGGCAGAATTTCTGCTCTAAGTAGAGTGCTGGCTCCATCGTGTAGCTAATGAAACAGGATCCCTCTTGCTCAGTAATGTGCTTACCAGTTAGCTTGCAGCACAAAAGCCTCTAAGGACTTTTTACTAATAAGGGATCCGGATGCTAACAGCATAAAGGAAAAGGCTGCACATGATAGGTGCAGATATATGTTTAATCTTGGCCTTGCTTCCAGCTTTTCACTTTATATTTGTTCCTATCTTTCTCAACTGGAAAGTACCCTCTTTGGTACTCGCATGCAGACTACAAGCAGAAACACAGTTCTGGAGGCTCTCGTAGTGCAAACAAACCTTTATCACAGTTTGCTCTGAAGTAACTTTGCATTTTCCATATCAGCTTTAGACAATGTGTATCCTGTTATGAAAAGACCTTTATTGGTCATCTAAAAGTACAGTCCCACTACTCCCAGTTAGCATTCATCCACTCATCTTTTC
>NW_010140452.1:15747-63950 GCF_000699245.1 Pterocles gutturalis | reverse complement strand
TCCTGCTGGCTGTTCTTCAGCAGCATACTTTGTCTTCCCTTTTCTCCACACAGCTGCATGCATAAAATTCTAAGAGAAGTAGCATTCTGAAACAGATTATTCATCCACTAGAGTAACTTTCATCTCAAACTCTGGTTTAAACAGAAAAGAATATACAAATAACCATATTAACATGAATGTTTGCACCTAGGGAAAATGCAGACAAATTTGAATTCAGTATCTGTTAACCTAAACATAAACACAAAGAAAACAAAGGCTTAATCTGTCCTAACATATTCTTAGGTGTATGCACATACACACATACAGAATGTCCTTTAAGGCTCAGCACATCCTTTCTGACATTGAAAGAAATCTGAAGATATGACAGATGCTTATATTCCTGAAGATTTTCAGGAATTTGGAAGATTTTTCCCTCTTTGAAAACTCTGTTTAAAGATAAACAAAACAAGAAATAACTCAAGACTTTTTTAAAAATGGATGCCACTAAAATCATGTCAAATAATTTTTACTTCAGCTGACATGATAGATTGGAGAGTTCAGAACATTACAATTTCTGTTCTTCACTAAATTTACTAAAGCTCATTCCAACCAAAGCATCTTGAGGGGTGACAATATAATTCCAGTTGCCAAAACAAAGGTGAGCAGATGGTGTTGCTCTGCTGGGGAGCTGAGATGGAATAGCACCTAAATGAGAAAGCAATCTCCTGATAGTTTGCTGTGTTTAATGCCTGAACTGAGAACTGGAGCTGAGCCAACTTGGCTTCCAGCCAAGGTCTTCACTGGATTCAAAGGAACCCCACAGCAGTTTTCATTTGACATTAGCTACCAAACTAATATTTGCAGGTAGTACTAAAATACTGATATAAAGTACTGATTAGTAGTGCTTAATGTGAAACACAGTGAAAGGGAAGACATTATCCTTTTGGCTCAGGAGATCAAAAATGAATCCCTAAAGCTACCCTCTCCCCTCTTTCGTCAGTTTTGGAACAATTGTTTGGTATGCACAAGTAATTGCATTTAAGATCTGTAGAACTCCTACTCTCTCTAAAAGTTTTTATTTTTTCATCCTTTTTTGCTTTATTAAAACTGTAAAGCAATATTAGGAGCAGATCTAATTTCCACCAAAGTCAACAGGGGTCTTTTGGTTTACTTCTCTGGTGCTTGGATTAGGTCCATAAAAAGTGAGTAAACAGGTAATTCAGTGTTCAGAACTTCTTTCCAGAATTAACATAGCCACTGTTTCAAGGAAAAAGTTAATTTTCACTCCAGTAAGCAAGGTCTGCAGTCACCAGAAGAAATTCAGAGCCTGGATGCAGCTCCACTCTGACCACAAACAAAAAAGTATCTGAATGCATATGATTTAAATACAAATCCATGTTGATTCAACCATCCCCTTCTTCCTCCTCACCCTTTTTTACCCTCCTTTGAAAGGCAAAGTGCATTGCCACTTAAGATAACTTCACATTTTTTACTTCAAGGTACTATGGTGCATTCAGTGCTGTAAAGCAAGCCTTTTAGGTAGGTAAGGTGGAATGAAAGTGACTTTAAATCTATAATCTCACTGGATGGATCTACTGTTCAAATCAGCATAAAGTCGTATTTCCAGGATACGCTGCTTTTTTACAGAGCAGAGGATATACAGAGATGGCTGACCTCATTCTTCAGGTTTCTTGCCAAGAAGTGTTCAGCTACGTGGGCTGGAAGCACATTCTCCAGAAGTACCCGATTTAGGTTCTCCATGGTTTCAATCTCCTCTCGCTCTTTTTTGAACTTGTTCTTCCACAGGAAGTCTAACCTACAGTAATATTCATTCTGTTACAAGAGGACACAGAGGTAAAGAAACAATAGGCATCTTGTCCTGCTGGAGTACAGGTTTAAGAGACAAAATAAGCACAGTACATCACCCTAAAAGGCTATTATTTGGCCACTCAAGTACAATTCCAGATCCCAAAGAAATCAAACCCCAAGCACGCACTACATGGCACACATTTAATCCAAATTATAAGGCCTCCCCCCAAAAAAGCCCATAAAAAGGCCCAGGAAAAAAAGAGGGTTGTGAAGTGCCTTAAGCAATGGAAGATTTATTTATTTACTCAGGATTTTGCAGAAAACCATTCCAGAAATCAAACACTGTTATGGAAACAATTTACAGTTTTGCAGCTTAAAATGATGTCTTATTTATCTAGAGTGTAGAATTTCACTTACAACAATGAGCATTTCAGGAAGACCCTAACTTTTACCAAATTGAATTTATGTCATGCAACCAGCCTGGTAAAAAAGGGCAGTGCAAGAAAAAACAGCTTACTGATATAATACACCTTCAGTTTATCAAATCATTATCAGATCATCAAAAATGGCCCAGTCAGTTAGGCCAACCCAGTTTTGGTTTTGTTGGTGTTTTTGTTTGCTTTTGTGCTTTTTAATTTTTTTTTTTTACGGCTTTCTATAATACTTTATCCTCTTCTTTTTTTTCCCCCAGAGGTTTCATAACTGTTTTTTAGCATCCCCAACAATAACAATAACTGGAACTATAGGGAAATGTATAACATTCTTGGAATATCAGTATTTTTTTGAGATCTGATTTCATTAAAAAGATGTTGAAAAAATGAATAAAAATGCATTTTTGTGGAGTTCTCTACTTCTTTTCAATATTGTCAATGTTTTGTCATAAATTCTATGGTATAATTTTGACAGTAAAGCCTCCACTGGCCTGACTATCTCATTTGAGCTGGTATAAATCAAGAGCTACTTCAATGTAGTCCAATGGTTTCATGCTATCATATGGCTATCCTGAAGATTATGTTATTATCCAGAAGAACATGATTATGATGACAATCTTATTATAGAAAAACCTAAAAATGCTAGCTAGTATTATTAACAGTCAGTAAGCATTCACATTCACATAAAAATGAGATGAGTCCTTCTGATGGGACAGTGGCTGTCACAGTTCAAAACAATTGACAGTTATTTTGTTGAATCACAGACAAAGTTACAGTAGAAAGCTGAAATGTGATGATTTGGCAAGCTTTTAAATATGTATATTGTATACTTATACACGTAAGTTCCCCACATAGATGATAAATTAAAATGCCACCAACTGTATTAATGCAGAAAAAATGCAATAAAAACCGGGGATATCAAAATTATTTGCATAAATTGACAAAAACAAACCAAATGCCTGGTATAAAACTGAAATTAGGTACCCATATGTTGTACCAACTTTGAATTGAAAAGGTGCTAGATAAGATCAAGCTGAAATCTTCAAAAAGACATATTTCTTCTTTAGGAACTAATTTTAAACAGATAATCTATTTACTCCTTTATTATTTATTGAATTAAATTTAGGCTGTCAAAAATGACAAAGAGAACTCAGAAATCAGAAAAAAAATAAAGCAGTATTCTACAATTTGCTTTGAAATTTAAAAATTTTGCCTTGCAGTCATATGAAAACTAAGATTGTTTCCTACTTCACTTGTTATCGCCAGAACCTTTTCAACATATCAGAATAAAAATGTCTCAGAATGGCCCTTATACATCTGCAGGCACAATATCCTTGAGATACAAAATTTTCCTTCTTCACCTTATGCTACTTTACTTGACAGCACTTCTCAATGGGTGAGCATAGTGGAACGCCCAGGGAGGAATGAAGGACACTATGTTCCTCCAGGCACCACAGAACAATTGACTTCCTCCAGGACGAGAGACTCCCATGCATCTGTGCAAGGCAATGCAATGCAACCGCAGAGGTTCAAATCAGAGGAAACTTCTTGGGAAAAAGCAGTTAAGAGCAACAAAACTGATTCATGTCTCATTGATTACACACAGATGGGTTTATCTATATTTTTAAATTCTACTGGGACAATCATCTGAGTCTATCTGCAGTATTTGCCTGAGTGAGGCATTAATCTAATTCTCACTGAAAGAATGTCCCATAGAAAGTCAAGATAAGCAGCTCAAGAGTAGCTGCCTATGCGGCAGGTGTCTACAGTCAGAGGAGATGAATGCTATGGCATTCAGCAAAGGGGCAGCAAAGGCAGCCCTAAAGCAGGTAAGATAATTAGAAATTAAGCCTGTTTTTTTCATTCAGGTGAGGGAGCTAAGGAGATTCCACCTCACTGCCATTACTTACATACAGCAAGTCTGAGAAACTGCATCAACATGGAGCATCAGCAGAAGATCACAGAACCACAGAATGGTTTGGGTTGGGAAGGACCTTAAAGAACACTGAGTTCCAACTGCCCTGCCATGGGCAGGGACACCCTCCACTAGCCCAGGTTGCTCAAAGCCTCATCCAGCCTGGCCTTGAACACCTCCAGGGATTGGGCATCCACAACTTCTTTGGGCAACCTGTCCCAGCGCCTCACCACCCTCACAGTGAAAAATTTCTTCCTAATGTCTAGTCTAAATCTGTCCTCTTTCAGTTTAAAACCATTATCCCTCGTCCTATCACTACACTCCCTGATGAAAAATCCCTCCCCATCTCTCCTGTAGGCCCCCTTCAGGTACTGTAAGGCTGCTATAAGGTCTCCCCAGAGTCTTCTCTTCTCCAGGCTGAACAACCTCAACTCTCTCAGCCTGTCCTTGTACGGGAGGTGCTCCAGCCCTCTGATCATTTTGGTGGCCCTCCTCTGGACTCTCTCCAACAGGTCTGTGTCTTTCCTTTGCTAAGGACTCTAGAGCTGGATGCAGTACTCCAGGTGGGGTCCCACAAGAGTGGAATGAGAGCAGAATAAATGGGAAGAATCACCTCCCTTGACCTGCTGGTCATGCTTTTCTTGATGCAGCCCAGGATACCAGCTTTTGCATCAGGACAGGCATCCCTCTGGGCTGCAAGCACACACTGCTGGCTCGTGTTAAGCTTCTCATCAACCAACACCCCCAGATCCTTCTCCTCAGGGCTGCTCTCAATCCATTCTCTGCCCAGCCTGTATTTGTGCTTGGGATTGCCCCGAACCATGTGCAGGACCTTGCACTTGGCCTTGCTGAACTTCATGAGGTTTACATATGCCTACCTCTCATGCCTGTCCAGGTCGCTCTGGATGGTATCCCTTCCCTCCAGCGTGTCGACTGCACCACATAGCTCAGTGTCGTTGGCAAACTTGCTGAGGGTGCACTCCATCCCACTGTCTGTGTCTCCCACAAAGATGTTAACCACCACTGGTCACAAAATCAACCCCTAAGGAATGCCACTAATCACCAATCTCCACTTGGACATTAAGCCATTGACCAAAGCTCTTTGAGTGTGACCATCCAGACAGTTCTTTATCCACCAAGTGGTCCATCCCTCAAATCCATGCCTCTCGAATTTAGAGACAAGGATGTTGTGTGGGACAGTGTCAAATGCTTTGCACAAGTCCAGGTAGATAACATCAGTTGCTCTTCCCTTATCCACCAACGCTGTAATCCCATCATAGAAGGCCACCAAATTTGTCAGGCATGATTTGCCCTTAGTGTATGTCTTAGAACACATTAATAAATTGATCAACAAGAAGTCATAAGCTATAAAGTAACCAAAATGAAAAGCTGATGATCTGAAACTTGTGTTGGATAGCCTGATCATTCAAAACAATCAACGTGTCATAGAAGGACAGAATGCAAATCTGTGAAAAAAGAACTGGGGTGAGGCTGGGAACAACAGAGCAAGGTACTTTGGAAAAAAAAAATCTATGCTAAGGAAAAGAGCTATTTAGACATATTAGCTAAAGCTGATACAAAGGGGAAGAGTTGACACCTCTTCTGTAAACATGCCTTCATCTGTTACAAAGAAGTCAACGGGCATTTGATTAGGAGTGAAGTCTGAAATAAGTTTTCATTGAATTCTTTCAGAAGAGGCTCTTGAAAAAGCTACATTGTCTAAGAATGGAGGGATCCTCTCACAGAATAAAAGCTAACTGAAAAACAGAACAGAGACTACAAATAAGCAGTTTTAATGGCTGAGAGAAGTTGCCATAAACATCCAGGTGGTAAAATAGCCAATGAAGTTCGATGTGGATAAACACAATATAGTCAGTCGTGGGAAAAACAAAATATTCACCTAGCCTATGGAGTAACAGAGTAGTGTAATTTTAGGTACTGATGAGAAAGGAATTCACAGCCTATGTCAATACTAGTAATTCAAACAGGGCCATTAGAGAGATTTAATGCTCAATAGTGTTTGAATGTGTCTAGCCCATAACAATCTTGTCCTGGGTTAAGCTGAAACAGAGTTAACTTTCTACATAATAGCTAGCAAGAGGCTGTGTTTTGGATTTGTGCTCAGAAGAAAGCTGATAAAAAGTGATGTTTATGAGGCTGCCAAGGTCTTTCAGCTTCTCTGGCTGTCTGCAAACAGGAGAAGCTGGGAGGGAGCACAGCCCCAGTTACTAGCCCAGGATTTGATCTTAGGTTCAGGATTGAGACCCAAAGTGGCCAATAATCTATTCCATAACATACATGTCATGCCCAGTATATAGGTGAGGACCCTCCAGAAGATTGGCCCTTTTTGGTTCTGGATCTCTTTTGCTCCGGGTCATCTCGCTCCAGGTGGTTGCTCTCCGAAGGCCTTCCCCCCACCCCGGTCAGCTCTCAGTGTGCGATGCTCGGACTGTTATCTCTGTTCCATGAGTGCAGTTTCAGGACTCTGCCTGCTTTGGGATCGTTAGCCGGGAACAGGCTGAGCCTTGATCATTGTGTGAGGGGGCAATATCACTGTGTATCACTCATTTTTATATTTGTATATAGTATTATTTTCAATATTATTGTAGTTTAGTCATTAAATTGTTCTAATCTCAACCCATGAGTCTTTTTTTTCCCCTTTAATTCTCTCCTCTGTCCTTTGGTGGTTTGGGGAATTGGGTGAGTGGGTGTGTGGTTTGGCACCCAGCCAAAGGCAAACCCATCACAAATCTGTATTCTCCTGGGCAATGCCTGGGCAGTGTGCAAGAGTCACTGTTCTCAACACATCATCTGCGTGCTGCCAGCCAGTTTTCAAATAAATCTAACAGCATGCATGCAGGATGAAATGTGTCACTTGATCTCTGTGCCAGGGAATGGCTGTAACCTACACTGTCATGACCATGAAAACAAAGCAGTTCTACCTTCTCTACCTCACTTCTAGCTGCTCACTCCTACCTTATCCTCATTCTTTTGCCACAGGCATTGCTGCAGCCACACCATAAAACCAGATCAGGAAATAGATCTGGCTGAAAACTAACCATTTTTCCAGGGTTAATTTTTAAGCCAGATCATTTCCCTATTTTGGGCCACTATACAGCTCCACAGGCAGCTGTGCCAGTACAAATGAGAAGATACAAGGGTAGGAATGAGTAGCTGAGGGAGGGCCTGCTTCTTTCAGTAGGGATGCTGGTTGTGCAGCTAAAAGTATTAGTTGAACCTGAGAATTAAGTTCGCTCATATAACATGTAATGATAACACTAGCTCTCCCTTTCTTCATCCCCATTCAACCAGAGACCACATTCCTCCCTCCTGCTTTTGCACCAGGACAGCATCTCTCTGACCGGTGGTGAACAGGTTCACAGAGGGAGGCTTGTAAGAAAGCATTCACCTTTTGTTTAGATGAACTTTGTGGTTACTCACTCTGGGGACAGAGAAGCACCAATGCAACTAAAGGAAAATGGAAAGACCACCCTTTTCATCAGTGACTATTACCTTTAGCATTGTTAAAATAATCAGATACTAAGAGAAGAGTAAGGCGTTATTATCTGCAAAGTAGAAAAATTCAATAGCAAACAGAGAAATTACTTCCCTATTACTCTCTGTGGAAGAAGAGTAACAAAGAATTTGCCTACACTGCCAAGATGGCTTGATGGCATTCTGCAAGTACCACTCAATGAAAATAGGAAACAGAAAGTTTAAAAACAAACAAGAAGACAGACACTTTCACATGACTTTTTATCAAATTGTGAAATTCATTATCAGACAATTTGGAAAGACTTGGAAGATAAAGCGGGTTAAAAAGGGATCAGGCAGTGTAACAGAAAGCAGAGCAATCAATAGCTATTAAATGTTGCCACAGAAATGCTGACTGCCAGAAGGTGGGTAGCATACGTCCCTGGAAGGATCACTCTACGCAGGTTCATTTTCTCCCCAATTCTTTTCCCAAGCATTTGCTACCAGTCAGTATCACTAACAGTAACTTAAAATGGCAGGTCTTATGCCAGGCATGCATTAAAAGTAGTTCATAACATTTTCTAGTTATCATTTAGACTTTGCTTGAGACTGTTTGAAAACGTAGAGGTTTTTTTCTGCTTCTTCTTTAAGGCAGAATAAATTAGGAGCAAAATCGAAGGCAAAAGACTGAACAGCCACAAACAAGTGGTATCATGATAAAGATCCTGGACCTACAGCTCCTTTTAAAACAGAGACTTTTTCCATCAGGGGATCATTTTTCAGTATGTGTGACAAGCAACAACACACACACACACTGTTGTATTCGAAACAAACTTTCTTATTGATGTGATTGAACCCACAAAGAGATACTCTCCTTGCCCAGTGAAGCTGACTTTTCTTCTCTCCTCTTTTCTTGGTGTTGCACCCACCACCTCCATCTGACACCTTGGCCGACAGGGACTAAAGGTTCTTAACTGGTGCAATGAAGCATTTATCCTTTCTGAATGGAAGTAGCTGTGCTCCAGCAATGCCCTCTGCTGCCCGTCATCATCGTCATCAAATGAGTAAACTCTAATACGGTGCTGGCAGCAGGGCAGATAAAGAATGAATGCTATTTCTAACTCAAGAAGGATGTTCCCCACTACAGCAAACACTAGAGAAGCTGCCAGACAATAATTTTTTGTCTAGTAACCTGCAGGGCCTGCTTGGCAATTTAAATAACAGTCATGACTGTCAAGGACAGTTTCAAGGAATTGTAATGTAAATGAGTGCTTTAAAGACAGTATGGGATAAGATCCTTCCCAAGGCTGCAGGCTATGGGGGTACAGGCTGTTCATGAGATGTCACAGGGATTGCTTCTTCCATCTCAGAGCCCTGCCTTGCACACTGCACTGTTCCTGGCACAACAGGCTGGCATTGCAGCTTTTTGCCACAGATCATGGACAGACTTGTCTCTCTTTAGAGAAAGAACTGCCCTTTGCACCTGCCCTCAACTTCATAGAGGGTAAGACCATTGACATGATATTTGTACCAAAAAAGCACAACTGGGTAATAAAAGAGTAGTTTCCTGTTGGGTCAGTTTTACTGCGACTGTGGCCCCAGCATGTGGTACACTTCTGTGTGCATGCTACATTGTTTCTGTGTCTGCATCAAATGGTAGTAACTGTGAAGAAAATAGCTTGTAATTAAGCAACTAGGGAGACAGCAGATGGATGCAGACAGATGGGAGCACACTAGGAAGCTATGAGACAATACTGGTCAGCATGACAAGCAATAGTCACAGCACACTACCAGCATAATGTCTACAGTTTCAATGACAGTTATTGGTAAGTTTTAAGAGCATACTGGAAGGTAATAAAGAAAATAGCTTTTTAGATGCTTCTGACACTCCTTTGAAAGAGGGTGGGGCAGAACGGAATAGAGGTGTTTGTCAGAAACTATCTAAAAAATGTTTGAGAAGTTGGGAGGCTGCATGTGGAGGCTGGCATTGTGTCCACTGATGCAGATGAAGAGAAATGTGCATCTTACCTGTCTGCCCAAAACCAGTAATGTGACGAAGAATATAAATAAAGAAATAGAGCCCATTGTCTTCAGGTCTTTCAGTATTCCTGGCCTATAAAATAAAAACATAAGTAAAGAAAGCTGCTCAAAAGTTGAAACAAAATTACTTTATCACAAGAATAAGACTACAATTTATACTACTTTCTGGTATATAAACTAAGACCATGTAAATATGATATGCTTTATTATTTGATGAAATATCATTTCACAGAAACTAAAGCACCTAACTCTCAAGACGCCTTTTCACCTCAGATTTACAGGAGGCACAAACTAGATCTTGTACAGAGCTTATTAAAAACTCTGCTTTGGGAAAAGACAATGGAGGTAATGGGAGACAGCTTGCACTAGCACTCTCCTACTGATGCCATTGAAAGAACCTTGGTGAGAGGTTTAGGAAGGAAAATACCAACAGACACACAATCTGACTGGCAAAATGAAGGCTGCCAGAAGCACATGCTAAATATAAGCTGTCACATGGTTCTCCATCTCCATCCCATCACAGAGAGATCCTTTCCACTAACACAATGGAAACATAAAGGCCTGTATTTGTTTGTTTAATCTTTAGATTTAAAAACAAAGACACACTTTTTTTTTTTTTTTAGATTCAGATACTTTTCTATGACTGTCTCTGTGTCCTAAAGATCTTGAGCCCTTTACTGCATAGGAAAAAGCATACTGAAACTCTGCTCTGAATATTCAGTTTTTCTTTTGTGCCATAAGCACTGCACACTCAGCCTACATAGAAGAGAATTACCTCTTTTTTTTTTTTTTTTTTTTTTTTTTTTAAGGAGGTAGAAATTACATGTGTCCAAAATTATTTTACACAGCAATACTTAGAGTAATAATTTTGGTCTTATATATCACCTATAACAAAGATTTCAGTAGTCTCACTAAAAATTTAACGTGCAAATTTGCAAGCACAGCAAAAAAGAATCTGAACTGTTGGTCTACTAATTTTTTCACTAGGTAAGACTGCATTTGTAAAGTTTTAAGACAAGGTACTAGTTCTGAGGAAATTGATTTTCTTTGGCTTGCAGCAAATATGCTTTAACAGCCTTAATTATGTCCAGACTTAGGTCTTAACAACTCTAATGATGACTTTTTCCTAATGTCCTTTATTATAAAGATGCAAATTAATCCCTAATCTTTTTCCTATAGCATGTGATTTAAACACCTTGGCCAGACTTGTTTATTTTATTCTAATGCTCTGACATGTGACATAAAATCATATATTAACTGCAGCATGACAATGTTTTTAAATTGTGACTTGTAGATTATATAGCCAAACACACAGAAAATAAATCTGTTCCATGACATGAGAACTGCCACAGGTAGCATTTAGTTTCTGTTAATTTCAGAAGGACTGGAGTTATCTACCTACCTTCTCAGAGGTGCCATTGCATGCATAAATTTGCTGTAGTCATCCAGCATGGGCCCATGAGTGTGCAGAAGGATAACATTGTAGCCCACCAATGCAATCAACATTATCACCATTTTCAACTCATAATTTATCCTCAGGAAAACAGAACAGGAAATGAGCCCTAATATGCAGCTGTATATAAAATACTGGCAAAGAAAAATCAAATGGAAAATATTTAGAATGTAGCTCTTGAGTAGGAAATCAAACATAATAAAATGCTTAAGCAAGTTTAAAAAAAACAGTTATTGACTGGCCACTTAAGCATGGAATCTACCACAACCTGGGACATGACGGTTTACAAACAGCCAGTAACAGTCAGATGTTGGTATTTTATAAGACAGACCCTACTTCTTACTAGGCTCCAATTCACCCAATACTCAATAGAATCCAGACTATGCTCCAAATTCATGCTCCCTGATTTTTACCCTTTGTCCCTTTTCATTTACTCATCTGCAGTAGTGAGGAGTGCCTATTCATGGGACACCACTGCTAGTGTTGAAGTCTACTGCAAGAGACTACTGCCAACAGACAGACAAAAGATTTATTCCCGTGCCACCCTACTGGAATAAGTTTTCACTCATGCTTGAGTTCAGTAGCTACCCTGTATGTATTACTAGCATAAATGTCAAGGTAAAATGTCTAAAGATCTGAAAACAACAATTTAATTGCCTACATTTGCAGTATTTATAAATTGATGCAATACATGGCTATTATGAACCTCATAGATATGCAATTTTACAAACTACAGAAATACAGCTAAGATATGAAGAATATAAAATTATTAACATGGCCTATGCATAATATAAATATTAAAAAATCCTTCTGTCAAATCGTCTTGAGTTATGACTCCACGAGAACATATTCAATTGCTTAAAAAAGCCTTTTCTCTCCTATCTCATATTTAACAAAAATATGTATGGTTCCAGTTAAAATCCTGTAAAAATATTTTCTCTGGATACTTTCTGGAAATGGATTAGAGCATTAAAATTAAAGCTAAAACAGGATTAATACATTTTAACTAGAATCATTATTAGTCCTTAACATACAGCACCTTTGCCAAAGATACTTCTGAAAATTACAGTCCTGCACCTTGTAAGGAAGTTATCTTTTCTGAAACTACAAAGCATTCTATTTCTAGGTATGCTATTTTCAGACTACTGTTGACTTGTTGATGGCAGGACTTCTGACAGAACCTGAATCACTGTATACTAATTTTGAAGGATCACTAAGAAGAATAATTTTCACAGCACCCATCAGCAAGAATTGATCTGCCATTTGAATCTCTGCCGTTACTGTAATTAGCTTGCAGATCTGCTTGAAATAAGAAATAGAAAAAACTGCTCTTCAGAATCACCAAATATAAAACTTCTCTGACGGCTGCATTCCACAGAGGGTCACATTTCAAATTCAGTGTTACATAAAAGAAGCTACATTCATTTTTTACTGTGTAAGGCACCCTCCTTGTGAAATTGTTTTTCCAAAAAGAAACAAGCAAACAAAAGGCAGTCTTGAATCCAGAACTGGATGCAGTTTGTCAAGGACCAAGAAACTTCTAAGTGGAATAGACAATCTCTGTTAGTGTTCTATAGGAATATATAGACAAGACTGAAAATTTCAGTGAAGATTTCAGACAAGGGTGGACAGATTAAAGAAGAGCAGCACAGCCACACATGTAAGAATGCAGACTGTGATACTGTGTATTGCAATGGAAGATTCCAGGAAGCAACAAGCAGAACTGGAAATGAGTTTGTGTAGGCAACTCTGCTTGAACAGCCACATCAGGTTATGAAGCTTTTTTGAAAATGCCACCTTAAATAAACCTTTTCCCAACTGTATCTCACATATATTCAAGGCTATTGTTTCTGAGTGCTCAACAGTGCAAATGAATTTTTCAATTCCTGTCAAAGGAACAGAAATGTCATCCTTTTAATAACAGAATTTGCAAATTTTAGCAGACACTTAAAGTATTGTAGCTTGAATTTTTCTCTAACCTTTCAGCTTTTCAGACTAACGTAAAAGGGCTTGAAAAAAAAAATCAGAGGAGGATCTGCAAGACAAGATGCTTCAAAAGATAGACTGCAGAGGAATAAAGGTAACTGACATTCTAGCTAGCTTCTCAGAAGGATGCCTGCAGCTACAAAGCAGGCAAGACACTGCAAAACAGTAACAACTTGGTGAATGAACAGTCAAAGTAACCACACAGAAAATCAGGACGGGTGGAATTACTGGTGTATGTACAGCATGAGAGCTCTGATCTTTGCCAAAGTACAAAAATTGCAAACCATGAGACAAATGGCTCCCAGTTCATCAAATGAAGATGAACTTTCCTTCAGAGGAGTTAATGCCTAGCTGGGAAAAAATTACAGCTTTTATGTCCAAATATACCAGGCTTGTTTTCTAGTGAAGACCCGTTTCAGGCTTGTTCATCTTAGACCTCTGTACAACCTACTGAAGAATAAAAAGGGCTCAGACTACAGAGGCATTGAGGCTTTTTCCAAGGCAGAGTGTTGCAGTGATACCAATCCTTTGTAGCGACACTGACCAGAAGATGACTGAAAAGTCAGCAATCCACATAGCAGTGAAGCTGAGCAGGTGCAGGTCCGTGCTCTGCTCTGCGTATCCCTTGGCTGTGGGATAACCTCAGCCAGCTCAGCCAACTTATTGCAACCAAGGAACCTGCAGGAGGCAGCTCCCACTCGGTAATGGTGGTTATGCCACCTGCATGGCCTCGACTTTATCTAACAGTGCAACAGCAAGTTCTCATGAGCATAATTTTTGTCTGACAGAAGAATGAATAGAAATGTTTCCTTTTAAGAAAGCCCTGTAAGAGCTCAAAAGAGGAAAATGGTGAGTAACCTCTCCACAGATGTTATCTGCACCACACGCCATCCCTGACTGGAGGACTGTCTGACGCTGCACAGCTCAGGGTTCCCAGCATCTGAAGGGATGTAACTCTATCTACCCTCTTTTTTCTTTCTGTGCTTGCTCCAACAAATGGTATTTTAACCCATACCTCACAGAGTCTGAGTGCCTTTCTTACCGGTATCACAGACCCAGTGCCTTGCACCACTGCACTACACCCTTAGGATCTTATCTCCAGCCCAGTGGATTTGGTCTCTTCTCTTAATAATTAAGACTTACAGTTCTATGGTTATAAGATCTATACTAAAGTAAAAAGGGATTCCACTCCAGTATGTCTAGGGAGAAAAACTTGAGAAGAAAGTAATTTTGTAATTCCCTAGTCAAATAAAGTGCATTCAAAAACTGCATCTTTTAGAAGTCAGTATTATGACTTTTATTTATCGAACATGTGGAGGTGGCAGCACTGACACCACACTGTATTTTATCACAGGAAGAGATATGAACAACTTGAAATCTCCCAGGCATAACTTCTATTATATGGAAACTACAGAAGCATCCTGTCAAAACTAAACAACTAAACACAAGAAAAGTCCCTAAAACTTACCATGTAAGCAAGAAAGCAAGCAATTACAACTCAGAAAGGTTAATTTGGGGGTTGGAGCAGGGGAAGAATTAATCAGTATGCTTCTGTTGGGGTTGAAATAATTTAAAAATCTCTTATTCACTCAGACGACATAGTCAGTAGATCTGCCAAGTCCACTATCATAAATCACAGGAAGTTTATCTGCATGAATAAAGCTTCAAGCTAACACACAGATTCAAAGGACTGAATTTTTAACTTAAGGAAGCAAACATTTGTCAGCTTAAGTATTCAATCTCATTCAGTAAAGAGAGAACATTTTTAATTTTTTTTTTTAAAAGATCAAAAGTAGCAACTCAAAAGGAATTTGTAGCTTTTTCAAGCTAGAAGTTATACAGTGCCCAAGGATGAAAATTAAGTGCATTTGAGAGCTGTTTGATAAAAAAAGTGAGGGAAAAAGTGTTTAAAAACTTTAGCCAACCTAACCTTTTAATTTATTATTATCAGAAATGACATTTTAACATTATTTTTGTGCCAATTTATCAAAAATTCAAAATCTAGAAACCACTAATTGTTAAAAATGTGCCAATCATGTGAAGAGCTGACAAACATCTTAGTTATACATGTAAAAACAAAGGAAAAAGACACATAAAGATTTTTTTTAAGAACAGCAGATTGAATCTTAATAATAAATATGATTTATTAAAAGAATCTTTCAGATGCTTGTTGGAGAACTTACTGGTAAAAAAAAGAAAACAAAATACCTTTCAAGATGTTCAAAACTATAACAAGTAATATAAAAAAGATGACTAGGAAACCTGCTAACTAAAAAAGCAAACAAATATAAATAAGCATTGAACCAGCTCGTATCCATGTGCTTGTGAGTACGAACATATGCAGAGACTGGAAGAAAGATGGTATCATTTCTTTGACAACACAGATAACTCAATGTCAGGACCAAAAGAAGATGTAGGCACCTATCCATAGCTGATGGTATTTAGTTAGCTAAATTTGAAAATGAGAAACAGAAACTCATGCTCTGCTGTTGCTGTATCAAGGTGGTGCCGAAAATCTGTAAGTGCTGTGGTTACTGCAACTGCTTTTTTCCAGGAGAGTTCTACAGCTAATTAACATCTTGCTTTTGTGTATGTCTAGGATTGTTTAGCTTGACGTAGTGAATGGGTTTTTCATGTAAAACAGTGTGTGGACTCACCAATTCTGCACAGAGATAAAACAGTCTCCCTTCTCCTCTTGCTACCCCTTGCTTATTCATCCAAAGGCTATTGACCTATTTTGGCACAATATATAGCTTGTTATGTTGAACTGCAGGTCTTTTGTAACCCTTTTAAGAATCATTGCTCTCTAGGATACAGATCCCCTATTTTTGCAGGAATGTCCTTCCCCCTCTTCTTGCATGTGCTGCTCTGCTTTTGTTCACACCAAGACATCTTCAAATAACTTCAGATCTTTCAAACAGTTTATACAGCGGTACATGAGTGTTGTCTTTCCTCCCTCTCACCCCAACTCTCAAATACGCAATGACAGAAATGTGATGATCACAGATTTCATATTTATCGCCAGGTCAATGACAAAAGTGGTGAATAATTTCAGGTCTGCCACTGGTCCTTGTGAAACCCATTTTCTCACTGGCAGCAACACGGAGCTTTCACTGCACAGTCTGCTTTGCAGTTGCTGTGTGTTCTGATATCTTGTAACACCTATTTGCTGGCATGAGTGAGCTAGGTTGCTTAGCTATCAGACTGTTTCCTGCTTTTCAATCTGACACTCATTAAAACTTCTGTTTTCAGAAGTACTAACCTCCTTTAACTTCCCACTTCCTTCAAATGCAGTTGCAGGTGACTGAAAATAAATCAAGCTTTTGCTGCAGTCTTAAAAACTGGTGGGTGTTTAACTTCAAGCGGATCTGGCAACAGTCAATTTAGCATAATTGTTGTAAACAAACAAAAGTAAAATGAACTTACCGGTAGGAAAAAACAGTTGTTTTGTATACACCACTGTGTCTGATTACTCGAATTAGAAAAACTTGCATTTGATGAATTAAGAACTGAGGGAAAAGCTTTCACAGCATTATCCAGGAAAAACTAGACAAAAACAACATATAATCCATTAGCTTGTCAGCTTTTTAAGGTCAAAATAGAGAAGAGAAATGGAGAAGCAGAGAAGGCTTGCCAGTAATAATTTGACTTTGGTATTTCACTGCAAATTGAAACAGAAAAGGGAAAATGACATCACTTGATTACTTGCTCCTGCATGCTCGGACAAAAACAACTTTGTTAACCTCCATCTGACACTTTCCATTTGACTAAAAGGCAAAAGGCTATTTGGTATGTTACTTTCATATATTAGAAGCTCACACACATGAGAGGCAATGATGAAATAAATTAAATATGAATAATTCCTGGGTTTACCTCAACTGAACCTCCTATTTAAAGACAGGAAGAATTAAAGAAAGTAGTAGTCTTCACTGCAGTTGATTTACACAGACTTAATCTTTCTCATAATAACGATAATGACAATATGGGTACTAATGTTATTGAAACAGAAGAGAGGAACCAGTATCTCCCAGGTCATCAAATTCAGCCAGTTGATGTCACAGGTAACCATCATCATACAGTGCCATTTTATGTATTGATGTAGTGCTTTCCTATCATAAAATCACAGAATCATAGAATCATAGCGTGTTTAGGGTTGGAAAGGACCTTAAAGACCATTGAGTTCTTAACAAGTTAGATTTGACTACATTAATTCCATTGCTTTGAATCTCACCACTTAAATGTTTCTAAGTTTAACCAGCATTAATGGTCAGCTCCCATGGTTTTTTCTTGTTGTGCTAATCTCATCCTTCAGCTTTCATATAGCTCCGTTCTCTCCCTAGTATTTACATTGCCAATATTTAATGCCATCTCAACCTTCACTATGCTCAGCAACCTATGTTTTTCTAGTTTCTTCCCTGAAAACAAGCTCTTCATTCCCCTGATTGTTCTAGTAAGTCACCCTCTCTACACACCTCTTTCAGTCCAAACTTCTGGGTGACAAAAACGGCAAACACACTTCCCAGATTTCGTCAGTGAGCCGTGCAATTGCATTAATACTAATTCTGCAGAAAATATGCTTTCATACATCCTAGAATGACAGCTCCCTAATTCACTGACCTCACGCAAGTGGGGCTCACACAAATCATGAAGTTACAGAAGCTCAACACATTGCTGCACATTGACATAATCCCAGCCACTAACATCACACTCAGCAAAGGTGAGGTAGTTTTCCTTCACTGGGGCTCATTTAGCTAAATGTGGTTTATACTTACCATGAGTTAAGAGCAGTCACATGGATGGTTATTGTGATTCAGCTGAGTTGTCATTAAACCCACATAATCAATCAAAATCCTGAACTCATCGCACCTCTACCTAATGAGCTTCCAAGTTGTATCAGAATTTCTTGTCATTGGTGTGTTAGACCAACCATAATCTTGCACTTTGCACTGAATTTCATCCTGGTTCTTTTACTAAAATCGTTAGCTGACCTCCTCCTTCTAAAATTCCAAGCCTTCCTTCACAGAAATTGCCTGTCACCTTAATTTCATCAGCAAATTTCACAATCCCTCTCATATCTGAAAATCCACACTGGGATGACCATTGCAGAGCTCCACAGATTGCCTTCCCCTCAGCCACTGTCATCTGCACATAGCCAGTTTGTAACACACCTCTAAATCCTTTCCTCATCCCCATCTTTACCCACTGCCCCAGAGAAAAACTCCTCAGTTCACTCAGAGTAACCAAATCTGGATCAAAATGGTTTATTGGTTTACTAACTAACACTAGATGTGGTCAGCCACAGCTCTGTGTAGCCAAGTCCTGAAAGCTTCCAAGGATGGAGATCCCACAACCCCCCTTGGCAAGACGCCCCAGCACTGTACTACCTGCATAGTGACTTTTTTTTTTTTTTGACTATCCAACCTGCCAAGCCACCAGCTGTGGTCACTGCCCTTTGATATGTTTTGTGGTGCTGCTGAGAAGAGTTTGAAACCATTATCAATGTAACACCCCTACAACAGAAGCAGGACTGGTTATGCACTCATGAAGGTGATTGATATGCCATCTGTTACCAAGGCTGCTTTACAAGAAGTTGTCACTGCCTCTGGGGCAACACACAGAATGGGTTCAGCTTTGTTTATACAGTTGCCCTTTCAGTTTTTCTTCCTTTGCTAACATGCTTCTGACTGTTTATGTGCAGCTACACATAATTACCCCACAATCAGTGAACTACACATTCAGGATCTGTATAGTAATATGACAGACAAATCACAATACCAGACCCCACAAAATGTTAATAAACACCTAAAAATTTCAAAACACCCTTCTGTAGCTGATCCTAAAGAGTCCTAATCATGCACAGACAGAGAGTTATATGCACATCCACCCCTTCTCACAGGATGCATGGGTTAAATGCACACTGTCTCCTCGGCATGGGGGTTACCTGCTTGCACACCCCTCCTGTAAGGAGATGCGGGTGCTCTAGCTTTATGTGCACCTGCGCAGCTCCCTCTGAATTGTTAATGTACATGCTGGTGAGAAAGTGCCTCATGAGTTCGTGCACACAGACAAACCCGAGGTGTGGGTCCCTGCATGTGGCAGCCCACACTGTCACCCCACCAGCTGCAGAGCAGGCAGCTCAGTGTCCGATGGAGAGGCTGCTCTCGCTGGCTGAGGCAGCGGTGTGATGCCAGAGGGGTGACTTATGGCAGTGTCACACCAGGTTTTGACAGTCATCTGTTTTCCACTTATAGGTCTCTTCCTCCTGTTATGGATTCCATGCTTCTTTTATACTTTTTTCCACACTATTTCATTCTTTGCTTCAAAGTCCCTTGGAAGTGCCTTGATTTCTGTTTAACCCAGCTGATGCTGTATTTCCTCTTTAACAGGAACAGTTTTGGGCAAATGCTCTCCAGATAGCTGTAAGTATTTAATCCTCCTTCCAGCCCCCAGCTATTTACACTGACATTCTCATCTGTCCTTGTTAATAGGTGATATTATTTGCCAAGGGCGGGCATGCATCCCACTAACAGTGCATTTACTTTTTTTGCAAACATGAAATAACTGTATTTAGTTTCAGAATCCCATCCCACACACGTCCACAGAGCAAAAGATTATATACTATGAAGAACTCAAACACAATTATTATATATAGATATGTATGTATATATATTTATATATATTTGTTTCTCTTAAAGCATTTAAATCTTGTTTTTGAGGCTTGTAGGGCATTTCTGACCTATAAAAGTTACCTGTATACACAGAATGCTATGTGAAATGTGGCATATCTGTGAACACATAAATAAACACAGAAAGGAAAAAAACGGATAAGGAAATGTTGTAATCTCCCATGAGCCAAACAACACTTATTTCTGAATGATGTGTTTGCACTTGTCTTTCTTGTCTCTCATGAGTTATCTACATTTGCTATCATGCTTTGGAGATATATATATTGTTCTTCAACATAGTATTTTTTTGTAAGAGACAGCTCAGTCCTACTAAGCAGTCACACCTACTCAAATGACTCAAATGACTCAAATGAAAGCAATATTTTTTATGAATACCAATGTTTGCCAGGGAACATCTGAGCACACTACCATTAAATTCTCATTTTAACTTCATACATTCTAACAGCTTTTTCTTCTCTCGTGTTTGTATAATCTGCAATCTTCACTTGTGAGGTTTTTGCCTCATATGATGAAAATACCTGCTGTGCTGCTACTTCTTTCAATAGGAACCATGTGGTGACAGACCCTCCCTCCACAACATGGGTTAGTGCATTTCTCTGGTTATCGGACCAAGAATCTGCAAAAGACTACATAATACACTAGTTTAAATCTTACCAAAAACAAAGTCAACTTTCTCGCCAAGGTACTTTTAACCTTTCTGTACAATCCACAAGGCACCAGAACTAAGGCTTCACAACGAACATGGTCCGATAGCCTGTAAACATGGCCAAGTCAAATGGGTTGTATCTCACCTTACTAAGCAGGCGAGCTTGCTGATTTTCACATTAATATACATAAAATAGCATCCTACTGAGAAGAAGGAAAGGTGGCAGAATTTAATGTTAACTGCCCTAATCAAATGCACATTGAGTTAAACTATGGAATAAACAATAAAATGTGTAAAGTTTTAATAGTTACTATGTGAATGGGTTGACCCAGTGATAGGTGGGCAGGAGAAGAGAGCTAGGAAATACCCCTCCATTGAACTACTGAATCATAGAGTAAAAGCCAAAATTAATTGATTCAAGTGCCACAGATAGTACAACTATGGCCATCAACCTGTGGCAGCATGATGTCATGCAGCATCCATCTGTAAAAACAAATATTACAATCATTTTCTGTTGAACAAGAAGGCATAGGCTACCCTGAGAACACTAACAAGTGTGCTTTTGCACACCAGCAAGAAACCCCACAGCCCAGAACTAAGCTCTTTAGGAGCAGGTGCTCCAGGAACAGCAGTTCCAGAGCAGAGCTGTGCATAGTAAATGGAAACACATTATCAGCAAAAACAAGGTCTGTCATGCTACCAAAAAATGCAGCTCAGCTGAATTTACAGCTTACGTTTAATTTGATCCCAAACTGTTTTCTCTTCCTTATTATACAAAAATTACACTGAAAATGGACATGTGAGGACCATTAAGAAAAGTATCAAAATCATCTTTGTCACCGTCATGCTCACCAACATACATTAAACAATGGAGCAGAAATACTCAAACCTCTGACAATCTTCACATTTCTAAAGATACGCTCTTTCAAAGGAAATAGTCTAGTTGTTCAAAATTCAGTGGACAGAAGACAGGCAAGCAAGTAACATCCTGACTCTGAAAGATGATAGTAAGAGCACTTTCCTGGGACAGTATAGCCCTGAGATCCTGTTGCTGCACGAAGAAGCATTCATGAATTTGATGCAAAATCACTGAAACAACAAGCTCTTCCAGGGCTCTTTCATCATGCCACTTTTGTTGAGATCACATGAATCTCAGAGGATGGTGAAGCACAATCATTTGATGTTATCATATACAGTTATTCATTTAGTTTCCAGGAGCTGACCCTTTGTAGTCATGCAGTCCTACTGTCTCTCTGAGATTGTTCCCTGCCACATACCTTCTCCTGTTCTGTTTAATGCAGGTCAGCTTCGCAAAAACAGTCTTCAACAGCCATTGACTGTTGCCCTACTCTATATATGGTGCCAGATCTAATGCTCAATGGAAGCAGCATTAGTCACCCTCTCCCTCCAGCTAAGAAGTATTTGATACTTATGTCACATTAGCTGTTTTTTAACTTCCTTCCACTGATGATGACTATATATCTCAAACGTGAAGACTAGATTTAGATGTCTGCTGAAACAACTAATTTGAAATAAAGTTTCACCCCCACTCTTTTCTAATGTCCCTCGACCATAATGACTGAGTTTTATTTGACATTTTGGTCTTAATTATGATTTATTAGGTGTGGGGTGGTTAGATGCTTTTTATCTCCATTAAATTTTAATGGCTACATTTTGCCTTTTTCTACTGAGAGTTCACGGAAATAAATGCAGTTAATGGACTCTGCAATTAAGTACATGTTGCTTGGAGATATAATAATGATACTTCAGAGTCTCTCCCACAATTTGCTATTAATATTAAGGAAATGCAAATTTCACAATCACATTTAAAGTCATTTTTGCTAGTCAAACTATTAAAGTTTAGTTTCAAGGTGGGAATTGTACTTAAAATTATAATCTCATGAATATCATGGAACATGATTATTTGTAATACTGCAGTCATTACTGATAAGGCACAAAGATTTTGAAACACAGCCTATTAAGTTTTACTGTAACGTTCAGTCCACATAAAAATGGACTTGAACCAATAGAATTA
Organism: Pterocles gutturalis; assembly: GCF_000699245.1. NCBI lineage: Eukaryota > Metazoa > Chordata > Aves > Pterocliformes > Pteroclidae > Pterocles > Pterocles gutturalis. The sequence goes on along the minus strand of NW_010140452.1, from coordinate 41,496 downwards.
AAAACTTTTTCTAAAAATTATGTAGTGAACAACTCCTTTTTTGTTAAGAGGTCTTTTACTTGTTGAAGGCCAAATGCGAAGTGGGCTGTACAGAATAGTAGAACTTCAGTCAAGGAAAAAAACATTTGCTGACCATAGCTTCTTTTATACTTTTTAACTTAATAAATAACCATATGATTGCATGAATGGTAACTCACAGTATACTTTAAACCCAAGTAGGTTATTTCATTTCTTCTTATACATCTTTCAGGTCCTTTCCAACACTAATCATTCTATGATTCTATGTATAGAGTTCAAAGTAAGAGAAAATCCAATCTGACCTACGTTTTACAAACTACTCCATCTGAGGATTTTGCCCTGTAGTACGCCAAATAACTTTTGCTTGTCTAAAGGTTATAGTTCATAAAAGCATATAGTCTTCAGCTGAGGACAAGAAGTGATGAAGAATCAACAACTTTTCAGAATAATTTGTTCCCACTGATAAATGCCTTCACTGATAAAGAGAGTTCACGTGTACCCATTCAAAAGCCCACATTACATCACTACATCATTCTGACAAGTTTAGTACTTACTGTAACAAATTATTGACTAAGGGTCCCCTGAAATGTTGTGGGAAAACAAAATAAAACAGTGTAGGTATCAACAATCTTTAAGTCCTTTATGAACCTCAAGTAACAAAAGTACCAGCAACTCAAGGAAGTGCTAGACTTGCAATTTCAAAAGCATTGAATGCAAATCTCACTCACTTAAAATGTGACTAATACCTATGCATTAATGTTGCAATGAAAATATTACCTAAATAAATATGACAGTTCTCATTTTAGAGATACAGAGCTGAGTTGGAACACTTTCACAGGTTTACAAACAAATGAATCGTGCTCTGCCCATAGGGCAAAAAAAGGGAGGGCTTTTGATCCCATATACTGCTTGTCCCATTAGACAACACATCATTCAGAATTAATGAGGACATTAAGATTCAGGCTTTATGCAAACTAATGACAGATCTACTCTGTATTTGCTACAGTTGCAAATAAATAACAGAATTACATGGATTTTCCCTATTAGGAGATAAAAGCACAGTTTGAAATGCCTAAATAGAGGTAAACCCTAAAGTAACAAAAGTATCAGCAACTTTTGAAGTTGTAACTTTGAATTTTTGTCCGTTTTCAAAACAAAAAGACAAGCACATGAAATTCAATAATGTATACATTATAATCATTTTGTGATCAGTAGAAGAGCATCACAAATCTGAATAAATCTTAGCTTATTTCATGCAAAGTCTTACACACATCCTGTGAGGAGGTACTTCATTCTTTGAGCAATACACTGTTTTTCTAAGTAATGCATATATGAGCCAGGGATTTGAACAATTCAACCTGGGATTTAGCTATATTGTATTCCTTATAAATTACATCTTTCTTTAACAAACTTAGCCAAGATTTGAGCTCTTGCTGATTATCCTATTTGCAGAAGTGTCTATTATACAGTATGTTTTCTGTTGCTCTGCTTTAAATTTCTGTCTCTGGCAATCATTACCATGTAGGTTCCTGATATGGCCACGGACATGAATTCGAAATCTGAACAAATACTGAACAAAAAACAAAATCTTAAAATAATAAATAAACAAGAAAAATTACCCCTTTTCTGCTTACCATGTTGAATACAGCCATAGTTAATATTATAGCAGTGGTTGTCAATGTAAGAGTGATCCGTGGCCAAGGACGGTTTGCAATTATTCCAGATGATTTCAGGATCCACAACAGTGAAGATGATGCTTTCTTGCTACATTGCTAAGTAGAAAGAGTTTAGAAAAGAGAAAACAAAAATAGCCTTAGTACATTCAATACTATAAACAAGGGTAGAATTAAGAAGGCTCAAGACTGAGGGCAGCACTAATCTTGAAACATTGTACAGAAGTATTCAACTATTATATTCTCATAAGAATTACAGATCATGATTATACATGAAACTAAGTGCAAATTTAGTTAAAATATCTGCCATAATATAAATTCTATTAAATAGTTGTAATTTGCAATAACCTTATTAAACATTCAATACATATTACTAATTATAGCAAATACAGATGTGACAGCAGTGTCATTACCTCCAGTATCAGTAAAAACCAAGCAAACAAACTGACTTTCCCCACCTCAATGGAAAGAGCAATATTTAGTAGCCTCCGGGAACTTCAAAATGTAAATAATGAGGCTGCACAGTCTTGGACAGAGAGACAGAGGTCTCCTCATGCAGGACAGAGACTGTAGAAATAGATATATCCCTGGCAGTCCACAAAACAGTGGGGTTTCTGGGTTTTTCTTTCATTTGTTTGGAGACTTGTTTGATAACTCATTTTAAGGGAAAGGTAACTCAGGAGAGCAAATCAACCTTCCCTAAAACTATCTAGAAAACAAACAAGCATTTCACACAACAATCAGTCTTACAATTTGACACAAAGAGTATTTAGTGAATTGAAAATTTTTCTTTTATAGTGGCAAAAATTAACAATAAAACTCATTTAACCTTCTTCCAAGAACACGTTGCGATGGCCTCCATTCATACATGCATAGTGCCTAGAGACACAAGAGGCTCACACAGAATAAACAATTTGTGGCACATCCAATAAACACTAATTTTTCCAAAACTTTAGCACTGAGGAGATAAGGTTGCCTAGAAGCACCTTGTGCCCTTTCCAAATGTCAAATTCAGCTTTACTGAAACCTCTGTAAAAAAGGCAATTAAAAGTTAAAGAACAAGACAGTTCCACAAAAGTATTCACTTTTAATAACTCATTTTCTCTATCATTTTCTCTATTTACTTAATATTATCAGAGAACACTGAGAAAGTATGAGGAATATAAAGTGGATAAGAAATGATATAGACAAAGCAGCACATAGTGTTCTCCTTTCTGAATTATGTTACAGGAAGCTATACTGCTTAAGGAAATTATTTAGGATAAGAAATTCCAAGAGAATAAGCTAATGATAAAAATAAATTATCTGACCTAAACCAGACACATTTTATCATGAATTTTATCTAACTAAAGGCCACCTGGTGATGATCAAAAGGGCAATGACAGATGGTGGAACCAAAGTAACCTAATCAGTGAAGAACAGAAGCCACTGAATCTGCTGCTCCTAAGACCATCGAAGGAGGATGCTTCAGCAAGAGTTTCTGATAGGAAACCTACCAAGAAGCCTCAATGAAAAAAACTGCCTTTCCAGGATGCCCTGCAGACTAAGGGTGGTTACTGCCTAAAAGGATAGCATGCCAGAACTGGGCAGGTAATTTTGCAGTGGAGCAGAGAGAAACTTCAGATTGTGTAAAACATAACGGCATGTTTTAAGGACATTGTAGGTATGTGGACAACTTACAGGATGTTTAGAGGATGGGACAAATGTGGACCATGGAGGAACAAGAGCCGGTAAATGGAGAATAGAAGGGATGAAAGGAAATTGCTGCATGTAAAGACTTGTCTGAATGAGTCTATTGCATATTCTTATTACATTCTATCTCTAACCATCTTCTGTGCAAGTGCAGTCCTTATTTGGAGCCTGCATGTGTGCAAATGCTAGCAAATTTCATGCTGGACTACATGGCAAGTAGCACAGGACAGGTGCCAGACACTGGAGCGAGATAAATCATGTCTGTGGCAACTGAGGGCCTGGGTGCCAGCAACTGAAGTGTCTCAGACCAGTCCCTGGAGAGACCCACAGAGTGTGTGGGAGAGTGTGTGTGTAACCATTAGGAAACTTCAAGTTGGACTAGCTGGTAAGTAGGAGATCTACATTTGGAGAGACCCAAGGTTTGAGCAAATCACTGCATAAGGGGCACCGAGGCTGGGCATGGATATCTTATCAACTTAAAGTCCATACTGAGTGACCCACAAACGAGCATGCCTGTGGATGACGACAGGGATGATGACAGTCAGGGTGTGCCCCATGTTCCACTAGGAAACTTCAGTCCTCATCAGCCATAAATGAGGAACTAGACCATCAGTGTTGCTCATATTTACAGGACTGCTGCTTGCTTCTATGTAGGTGCTGGTAAGTAAAAGAACTGCTCTCTCTGTGTATCTGTGTGGTTGTCCTGTGTACAGTATATACCTGTGTGCCTACTGGGAATACGTGCTCAGCCTCACCACTGGCTGTACCTCGGACATGGTACTGACAGCTCCCCATCAATGGGAGTGGGACAGAAGGATCCCCTGGGTCTTTAATTCCATCAAACTGGGCTCAAGTGGACCAGGAAGAAGATCTCCCCTGGCTCTTGAACTCCACTGGATTCAACAAGCTCTAGCAGATCCCATTCTCAGTTCCAGAACCTCAAAAAACATGTCTCAGAAACAGATGCAAAACAATGTCATGAAAACAACGTTTTCATGCTTTTTTAGTGCTTGGCAACGTAAATTGATGGCTTCCTCTGCACCAACAGCTTGTATTCTGTTAATTCTGAAAATAAAGTTTCACACAGAAAATCTCTGTTGAATACCAAAATCTAAATACATGAATGTTGACATCAAATGATGGAGACTTCTCAGACTTTTCTACTTTAACATCAACACTCTCAGTTGTTACATTTGAACTTTCTTCATTTTTTAAAAGTAATAATTGAAAAAATTACAGTACAGAATTGCTGAGATTACTTAGCAATATCCATGCTGAGAACAGCATTTATGGCTGATGACTGCTTTATTGCTTTCCAAGTACCTGTAGACTTTTGAACAGACTTCTGTAACTTCTTTACCATAACTCCTTGCAATAATTCTAAACAATTCCTTTGTTTACAAGACTTTTGATCAACATCAGCTGACTTTGCTAATGTATTTTAGCAAGGAGAAACTACTTGGACCTATTTCTACATTTCTTTAAAGAGCTCTTTTTCTGCTTCTATTCATCTTCTGGGAAAATTAATCACTAAGAAAAGTTCTGGAAAACAAAATACTTTTCAGAAAACAATATTTCATTTAGCCAGTGTGATTAATCAATAAAGAGATTCCACTCTTGCAGCTGCTATTGCTAAAATTACATATATTGCTGACACTGACCTGAAGAAAAATGTGAGTGTTGTTAGACTGCAACTTCAAAAAATGAAGTTGTGGATAGTTACTTTCACTTGTAAAACAGAAGCACACCAGAACTCAGTGATGCATTTCTTGACAGGCTGTTTAATGCACAGCTATGAGTTCCGCGGGGGAAGGAGCACAGTCTATTTCATACGGCTGTCATGTCCACCTGCTCTGTTAAACAGGTGTCTCTAATAACATAGAGAGGAGCCTATACAGGTTAAGCCAATGAGGCTCCTGAAAGGAAAATTTGTGTTAAGCCAATGAGGCTCCTGAAAGGAAAACAAAACAAAATCCTGATTCACACTAAAAATCTTTAAACCATTGAGTAGATATTCCTTGGAAAACATGAAAGAATACATTGTTGATCAGTAATTCTCCATGTGAATTAACAGTTTTGCTGAACTTCATTGTACTTTTGAGCAGTCTAAATCCAGTCTGCATGTGGTACAAGTGCAGCAGTTCAGTCTTTCTGAAAATTCAGGGAACTCCTGGAAGCAGAACTGGAGTGGTGGGGTGATCATTAAATTCAGACTCTTAATAGCACCAGCAGAAATATGCAGGTTTATTTTGTTGATTCATTAGCTCCTGTTAAACAATTTGTCTTATAAATGTTATGTCTCATTTGCAATTTTGGTAAGAAAATGGAGAATGAGATGAAAGGAAGAAAGTAATGATTTCTAGAAAGCATGCAAGAAGGGTAAAACATCAGATCTCAGTAGCATTAGTTTCTGTGTTTATTCTAAGCTGAGCTGGCAGAATATGGTTCAGTGTTTATAATTTACCAACCAGAAATAATAGGTATTTGTAGTATGGAAGGTGAGTAATCTATTACCTTTTAATCTGAACATGTTAAATCTGATATGACAGCTCAGCATGATAGTGAGTAATAACTTATTTTGAATATTCAGGTTACTAAAATGTATCCTGTGTTGTCTTTCAACACACAAAAACCTACTTCAGCATTTAACAAAATGAATGCTGTCTTTCTGAGTGAGATCAAAGAACTGGTGCGAGAATTAATTGTGACAGCTACGTTATAGATGAAAGACAGTGTCGCAAGAGCTGTCACACTTCTGCTTCACATGCTAGCAGAGGCTGGAACACCTTGACTGAAGACCTCTTATTTACACAAAGACAGTAAACCACATTTTCTACAGTTCTATTATTGCTTTCATTTTGCATCTAAATACACCTTAGTATTTCACTAATATTGATGTTACAAAGAATGAAATAAAGAGAATCAAAAAGGCCCCAAACTCAGATTTTTTTTCACATGCTCATTTTCACTCGGACTTGAAGAAGACAACAAAGTTCAAATCCAAAGAAATGGCTGACTGGCTGACAGTGATTACACTGACCTCAACTTGGAGAAGGGTGATTTTTTTATAGACATACAAGCTTAGACTTTATATACTTTCCTATTATTGATAAAAAGGACCAAAGTACTTCTAAAATAAGTACTGTAACACGAAGCCTTTGAAGTCCATAGTGGCACCTGTATGTAAATCTAAGCCAGGTATTTTGAAACATACAAACAGCATCCATGTGAAGAGTCTGCTCAACTTATATTGGATACAACTGGTTTGACAAAAGCTATAATCCTGAATAGAGAAAGAACAAGAAAAACTAAAACCAGTATCCCATTTTTGATTTCACCTTACTTTTCAGTGTTTATTACACTTCACAAAGGGTCATGTTAAAATGGCCAGGTGGTTCACTTCAACTGTCTCATTCAAAGAAGATAACACAACAGAAAGCTGTATAAATACGCCTTTAGGCACTCAGAGTTCAGTCTTGGTGCTTCCTGTGCTGCTTTCCTCATTCAAGAAAATGTACAGTACCTGTGTTATATGCTATTTTAAGGTAAGACGTTCTCAGTCCCTCTTGTCAAAGCTGTTCTATTTCATAGGAACTATTTAAAAAGCCACTGGTTTTGAGAAAGAGCAAACCTGAATGACTTTTTAAAGATGGTGCTCAGGGAACAGAACTAGAGGAAGGAGTTCTGAATGCTATGTTCCACGTTGACCAAGTCTTGATCTCCAAGTAAGACACTACCACCCAGAAACTGCCTCACACAACAGAAGCTCTGATCTGTGACCATATTGCAGTACTTACACATCATGGACATCACTTCTCAGGTAATACATGTAAAAGAACCTTCAAAACAATCTGTGTGCTCTCTGCTTTCATCCTTCTTATTAATTAACTGCAGGGAAAATTGTTTTAATACTGGACTGTTGGTAATTAGGTAGCACACTCGGATAGCTCTTTACTTGGAGATAACTTACAATCTCATCCTGGGCAAAGACACTAAAAGGCAGCATTGTGGGATTTAAAAAAAATCAAGATAGTGTCACTCATCAAAAACTATTAAAAGAGAACTTACTGGCACAACAGACATAAGAAACTTGTGGTTTTCACCCGGTTTGGCAACTTCTTCAGTTAGTCACAATCATATAACATGTCATAAGCATGCTAACTCAAGAAGGAGTAAGGTGAAGGACTTTTGTTACTGAAGTCAGTACATTTCTAACAGTTCCTGAGTCTGAACATAGAACCTAACTTAGTGAAGATGGATTTACCGTTGCAGTGCCTGTGCCAAAGACTCATCAGAATGACTTTTAGGTTTGATGAGCCTCTTTCATAGACCCTACTGTAGGTGCCCAAGTGCCTTTCTGGGTTCTCCCTGTCTTCCCCCATCCCTATTTTAATCTTAATTTACCAACAAAGCCTTACTACTGAAGAAACTGAAGTGACTCTGTCTTCCATTTGTATCTGCATTAAGAGAGACACTCACATCAGAGGTAAGATTCCAGGTTAAAATAATTTCCAAGTAGCGCTGATGCTCATTCCTATCCTTGCAGAGCTTTTAAGTATTTTAAGTGTACACAGTCTTTCTGACTGTAAAGTACCAATGCCAAGTACTTTAGAGTAAAATACAAATCTCTGCAAATGAAGGTAAAGATTGTGTATCACTCTTTATACAGTGGTGTGGCAATTGTAATGCAACTAATAAATAACGTGATCTCTTCTAGCAGGGACGGGACCGCTCACATACTGGCTGCACTTTGTTAGATGCTCTGGTGACCTCAAATCAGAGCATCTTTCATAACTGTGGAGCCAGTTATTTCTGATGTTTGTTTTGTTGTTATTGTGTTCTGCTAATTCCATGGTTCAACTGGATATTTAAGAGAGACTGTAAACATGTTCAGATGAGATGATAGGAAATAAATGTTTTTACTTCTAATCTTCTTTATTAGCTGAAGTAGCTAAATAAGTTTGCAAGGTATAAACATGCAACAAAAAGCCATTTCATACTGATGGAAAATAACCGGTACAAAGAGTATGTGGTATCAGTTAAGTGGAAGCATGTCGCAGGTAATGCAAAGAAATTTTTGAGACCGTATTTGAATGAATGCACAAAGAAAATCTGCTTGAGACTAATACTTCTTCTGCTAGCTACCTCAGCTACCTCAGTGATCTCTCCTTTACATGCTTACTGTGTTTCTTTTCTATTGATTGCATTACATTTTCCAATGTATTGTCAGGTAATCAGATCTCTGCTTCCTTGCATTCACATCAGGAGGTAAAACACATCTAACCATTACCAGGTTTCAGGCATTTCACAGTCATTCTATTAACTCATCAATAATCTAAAGAGAAAAGACACTGAAAATATATGAACTAAAGGACAATCACTGTCCTCTAGCTGCATGTAATTTGGGAATTAAGCCTTTAAAGGAAAATTCAAAGAAAATATTCAAAATTAATAAAAAAGAACAGACTGCATTTAAAATATGAAAATATAAGCCAAAAAGGATCTTTAAGACCAAAAAAACTCATAATACCAAGATTTAACTCTGAATACTGTGATTATCTAAAAAAGCAAAAAAAAAAAATGCATAGACAGAAAGAAATAATTAGAACATAAATGACAAAATTCCATTTCAAATTTCAGGACATATGCTAGTTTCAGGTAGGATTGATGCCTATGGGCAAATGACTGTTTCTATGAGAACTGTCAGCTCTCCCTGCCTTCAGCCTGTTTGCCCAAGATCGGCAGGGGATGAATGGCACACCACAAAGGCAGGTTCTGAAGTCCATCACCTGGTTACTTGTGCTACCACTCTGCCGCATCGTTTGGTGGAAACATTCCTATTCTTTTTTAATGGCTGATATTATCACTCCACAATAGATTTAGTTGGACTGTGCTGCAGTCCTGCCGAACAGTAAAATGAACTAATAATAAACTCAGAATGAGTGAACATAAATCTCTTCTTACAATATTGTAATTAAGTTCCATAAGAGCTATTAATTTTGTCATTACAGTCTGGATGCTTTGTTTTTCATTTACCGCTGAAATGAAAATCATACAGAGAAACTCGTTCAAAGTTGGTTTTTGTGTGACTGACTCTGCGGTGACATTTATAGACATTTATAGTTGGTGGAGACTGAGAGGGCAAAGTGTCAAAGTATTGAGACAAGAACATCATGCAGTGACAGCCAGGTGTCCTAACTTGAACTTAGATATTGCTGTCTTTGCTGGCACTGTAGGTCCCACTGTAAATATTCGATTACTACTGCAAGTTTATGTACCAGGTGCAGGTGCCCAGGTTGGTGATGGGGCCTGCAGGGGTGGCCCTGGTGAGGAGGGGCTGGGGCTGCCCTGTGCTGGACACAGCCCACTCCAGCAGAGGAGGAGGAAGAGGAGGAGGATGTACTCCATGCTGGAGCAGATGTTCACACTGCAGCCCGTGGAGGACCCATGCTGGAGCAGGTTGATGTTCCTGAAGGAACTGCAGCCCGTGGAGAGCCCACACTGGAGCCAGGCAAAAGCATGAAGGGAAGGAGCATCAGAAAGAAATGTTCATGTACTGACCACCTTCCACCCCTACTTGTGCTGCCTATGGGGAGGCAGAGGAGTCTGGAGTGAAGGAGTGAAACTGAGTTGGGGGGAGGAATGGGGTGGCTTTGATGTTTGGTTTTGTTTCTTACTACCCAAAATTATTGTAATTGGTAATAATTTAAATTGATTTTCCCCAAGTTGAGTCTGCTTTTTCTGTGACAAAAATCGGTAAGTGATCTCTCTGCCTGTATCTCAATCCATGAGCTTTCTCATCCTATTTTCCTCCCCTGTCCCTCTGAGGAGGTAGAGTGAGTGAGCAGCTGGGTGGGTGTCTGGTGACCAGCCAAGGGTAACCCAGTACAGTTCATCCGTCAGGGTCACTCAAGCCCAAAAAATTCTCTTCCTTTTTTGTGCATTTTTAGAAGAGAGATATTTGGTGATTTTAAAGTCTTTAATTATGTTCGGGTGTGTGTATACAAGCACATCCACATGTACTACATGCATTCTGCAAGGGAATCCAAAGTCTACCCTTTTAGGAAAAGAGGTGGGAAAAACCCACACTGGCAAAAAAACCCAACCCAAACCCTATTGGGATTAGGATGATAAAGCTTGATTTCTGTTAACACTATAGTGTTAAAGCTCATATATTGATACCTGTTTGCATGAGAATTTCAGGCTTTTTCTTCTAGAAAGAAAAAAAAAGTTATGGGTCAGGTAATGGATATGTTACTGAAACACAATATAGGGTGTCGCTGTGGTTAAAGCTGCAAAACAATACTTGGATTTTGACATGAAGGAAGAAATCTTAGGGAGAGGCCAGGGGAAAGATAAACCTACTGCCTCTCTTGTTAGTTGCCTCTCATCCGTCACCTTACAGAACAACACCCATGTGAAGGAAAGACAGCGCTGCATCAACTATGGTCATAACTTACTTGCTGAAGGGCTTCTTAGCAGCACAGCTTCTGCGTTAGAGCAGCTAAACTCATAAAGACATAGACATAAATAGCTCCTCTTCAAGCTATTTATGTTATAACACGACATCTCACAAGAGAACAGAAATGCAACAATTGGTCTCCATTTCTGGGAAGCATTTACAGTACATACAAGACACAGGAAAAACAGCATTGAAAGTAGGTGTTAGATACTATTCAAGTGGCATGACTTCTCAACTCTGACTTGGGATATTTGCTTAGCCATCCCTTTAAATGCAGGAAAATATGTTTGTATCGCTCCTAAGCTGCATTATAAATAAAAGCCCCAGGAGAGTGTATGTCCCAATACTTCTTGATACCGTTCCATTGGAACCTCTTTTTCCTACAAGCATTTTCTGTTTTTCAGATAAATGGGGACATTTTATAGCAAGTTAACATGGACAAAACAACGTCCTCAGACATCTAAGAGTGCAAGCCTTTCTCATTTAACTGGTACTCTGCAAAGGCTTAGCAAAATCAGAACATGTTATTTAAACAAAACCATTAACTACTGGATTACATTTCCTTGAATACCTACCAAAAGCTGTCCAGCAAAGCAGATAAACAAAATGAAGGAAAGCAAGAGAAATGCAGCCCCAAATGAAATTCCAAGAATAGAAGTTCTACAAGAAATAAGAAAACATGTATTAATTTTTCTGTTCCGCATTTGTGAATAATAGTGATCATATGAAAAATTACGATGTACAAGTTGCAACTTCTAAACATCAACACCATGGAAAAACAATTTCAATCCTTACCAGAATGACAGGCCTTTTTATTGCCATTTTCTCAACTCTCAGGAATGCTTAAATTGGCTTTACCTTGCACTTTGCAAAACTATTACCATGAGAAGATAATAATTTCCACACAAATAATTTAGATGACAGAGTGCATTAAGAGCAGAAATGTTTTGTTTTTACATTAGAAAGCCTGTATTAAAGAAGATCCTTATTGCTTTATTTTTATGCTGTTGATTTTATCATTTAAGAGTCTAACAGATACACAAAACAAACTCATTGCTAGTGTACATTCCCTCACAAAGGTAGGAAAAGCAATAGCGTGGGACAATGACATCCAGTTTTCAGTGTCTCACAGCTAGAACCTGGGATATTTGTGATGCTGCAGTTACTTAGTCAGCAAGAGCCCTGACTTTTGTTTCATAATAGACAGGGATTCAACACCTCTGAACACTCCATTTCGTATCAAATTTGACTGGCTGGACAGTAGATTTTGAAGTATTGGAGGACAGGATAGGAACGAAAAGCAAATGCTATGAAGAAAAAAAAACCCAACAGACTTTAATGAAAAAAAAAAACAACTGAGTAATCTATACTCTTCCTGAAATCACCCTTACTCAGCATTCCAACTCATTCATTTCTTGTGTATTATAAAAAGGAAAGTCTAGCCAAAATAGCGTCACTGGATATTCAGTGAACAGAAACAGGGATGCAGAAACAATTTGTGCATCATTCATCCCGCAACTGTGGAAATCTCTCTATATGAGTTCCACAGTAGAGGGTAATTGCTCCATCAGGCACCATACAAGAGCTACTTAGCATGTTTGAAAGATGCAGTGGGACCTAATTATGTTTAATGAATGCCAATAGAAGATCAGAAGCTCTGGACCAACTGAGTTGTTTAAGCAAGGGAACTAGATGCTGTCATGAAGTCCCTCACCTGAGCATCTGCTTTCAGTTTTAACCACAGATTTGACATTTTTACAGAATTCAAAAATACCTCTCAACTCCTTTGAGAATCATCAAATATACTTTATCAAACCTTATATGCTAAAAATATTGGCCTGATATTTTAGAAATAAGTTCTATATTCCTTGCTTTTTCCACAAAACCATAGTAAATGTTACATATTAAGTTAGCTCCTCCATAAATATATGATTCAGAATTAAAATACCTTATTAATAAAAGCATACATCTCTGGTCTTTAGAGATGCCATCCGAATTCAAATATATACATTTTAGAAACAATAGTACTGAAAATTTTGGAGTAGAACTCTATGGATCAATTTCCTTAGATTACGTACAAATATTGGAAAACATTTTGATCTGTTTCAACAACAGTGTTACAGTAGCTATTTTCAGGAAAAGAACAAAAAAGCATTAATTTCACAAACCAATTTGATGCCGTATTGCTGCCATTAAAAGCATTTTGGAGAATAATTTATGAGCTTCCCTGCCAATCATTCAGAGAACCTCTTATATGCTAAGTATTCATCAGATTTAGGGTTGCTGTGAACAGCTGATGAAAAACAAAAAAAACGGCAATTCACAACATATATTAATCTTGAAATAATGTTTCTTTTAGAAGTTATTTGAAAATTGTTATTGTTTATGAATACATGTTCTCCAAGAATTTATCACTGAGACTGAGACAGTAAGTTGTACATCAGCGTATGTAAAACTACAGTCTCTGCTTGTAGGAATTTAAAATCTAGTCAGCAACAGCAGAGATAAATGAAAAGGAATATTATTAACAGGCTTATTTTTTATATATATGCATAAGCACTTAGAATCAAAGAATCATAGAATCATTAAGGTTGGAAAAGACCTCAAGGATCATCAAGTCCAACCATCAATCCAACACCACGTAACCCACCAAACCATGTCCCTAAGCACCACATCTACACGTTTCTTGAACACCTCCAGGGATGGTGACTCCACCACTTCCCTGGGCAGACGATTCCAATGCCTGATCACTCTTTCAGTGAAGAATTTTTTTCTAATATCCAGCCTAAACCTCCCCTGGCACAACTTGAGGCCATTTCCTCTTGTCCTATCAGTTGTTACTTTAGAGAAGAGGCCAGCACCCACCTCACTACACCCTCCTTTCAGGTAGTTGTAGAGAGTGATGAGGTCTCCTCTCAGCCTCCTCTTCTCTAGACTAAACAACCCCAGCTCCCTCAGCCGCTCCTCGTAAGACCTGTGCTCCAGACCCTTCACCAGCTTTGTTGCCCTTCTCTGGACATGCTCCAGCACCTCAATGTCCTTCTTCCAATCATGTATGCCCTTTAGTAAGATTCAAGTAACCATTCCTGCATTTCAAACTATTGGTATTCTTCCTCTGACACGAAGGATGGAAAAAAGGAGCCTGGACACCTTAAGAAATGATTCAACACAAGAATAGCCTTATGAATAAAGTTTGTAGTGCCTCCTTGTAGAAGAAGAAATGAAGATGTTTGTGAGACAAACTGGAGAGCAAGGAAAATAAAATTAACGTGGCACAGGGAGAGCTTACGTGAAGAGTACTTAATCATGAGGGCAACTGGCAAGAATGAAAGGTCTTTGTAGCTGTTTTACATGATCAATGATGTTACTGGGGTGGCACAAGAAAATAATTACATAGCAAGGTGAACAAGATTCTGATTATCAGGACAAAGAGAAAAGGACTGAGGATAAGGAAAAGATCTATCTTAGAACCCAGATTTGAGTGGTGAATATAGATTAAAAAAAGTTGCAAGATTTGTGTCCCCCACATCCCCTTTTTTTCTGGGAACAGCAGACTTCTGTTACAGTTAGGCTATGCTGAAATAGCTTCATGCTGCTCCTAGAAGGAAAGAAGTGAGCTGAAAATGGGAAACAAAATATTACAATTTAAGTGCCACCATAAACAAGCCTCATTTGAGGCAACAATGACAGGAAAGTCATAACATGCATTTATTTTTTTATCACTGCAACATTATAAAAACAGTACAGGTCTTCTCAGTAAACTAATCTCACCTTTACTGTGTAGAGTCATCAAACACATTGCACAAGTCACCAAATGCATTGCATTGACAGATGTGGGCAAACAATCTTGTCAGAAGAGCACATGGGATTCCATAAGCCAACTAACTTTTTACCTGCCTCTTCCTATGCTTCAAGGAATGCCCTCATTTCTGAAAGGTCTGCTTTCTGCTACAGTACCTCACCAGGAACCCTGACAGGACAACCCTTGGTAATAACCTACAGAGGGACAGAGTTTAAAATTAAGGAAACAATATGAGAACTTCCTAGTCTTCAGATAGTTTCAAGTCCAAATAATTTCTGAACTTGTCTATCCTTCTAATATTTTTTCCAGTTTCATTAGTAAATATCTGTTTTGAATAATTAATTTTTAACAGGTGCTATGAGATTGGGAAAAAAAATTATATTTATACATATTCCTGTCTTGTTGGTAGCATTTTATCTGAAAAATAAAAAAAAAATAGTATGAAGATAAAGATACTGAAAAATGGAGAAGAGACAGTATTCTTTCTGCACTTTTGTAACTTTTAGGAAAATATGTAACTTACGGAGCAAGTCCCTTAATGGGACATAGAGAATTTCCTTAGCTTGACAGTTAATTAACATTCATGTTTTGAACTATTTGAGTGCAAATTCTCTTGAGGTGATAAAATCATAATGAAGCAATTACAAGCAACAATTACACAAGGCAATACTGAATTCAGACTTTTTTGCTATTTAATAGTAGCTATTTCTTTCCTAATTGGACTGATGCTTTCCCTAAGCTGCTGGTGGATGCAATGGCTACTTAGACTAACCGTATGGCAGTTTCAGTGTCAGGAAAAATAATTTGAGCATTATAACTCCACTTGAGTTTTCTTTTAAATTAGATACAGCAGAAAAATAGACAATAATGCTGGTTTTCTTTCATTTCTGTTGTCTTATATTTTACATGCCTGTCTTCAGACAAAATTTTTAAGCACTACCTTTTCTATGAAGAAAACAAACAGCACCTGACTCAAAATGTTATGTTAAGGCCTCTTAGCCACCTTCCATGCATAGAACAAGATGATTGTTATTTGGCCATGACTCAGGACGGAAGGACACAATTTCTTGAATGGAGCAGCCTCAGACAGCAAAGACTTGGGAAGAATCTTAAATGTAGCCCGAAACAAATCCCTTACTCAAACAGCACAAGAAGTAACTCCCATTCAACAGGAATATACTTTCATCTGTTCACCAGTTTGCATTTCAAAAAACAACACTACCAATTCCATGTTAGTTGACGGTTTCTCTAAATAAAGAACATAGGGTTGTTGTGAATTACCCGAGATACTTCTATCACCTGGTAAAACAAGAATGCTATAGAGCCACTGAAGGCCTGTTCTGAGGAAATGCAATGATCAAGATTTGCTGTCATTGTAATGTCACATTAAAGACCTGCTGTTCATGATAAATTCCACCCCAAGATGTTGTTTACTTCATTAAATTTATGTTTACTACTTTGCTTAAATATTGGGAAAACACCACACCAGTTTATTGACCTCAGGAAAATTAAAACTCGTTATCTTGAGATATTACTTGCAACTGGCTGGATGCTACTCACCATCAAATATCTCCAAATCTACTCTAAAGCAGCAGGTGGTGTGCCTCCATAGAAATCAATGATATTACACTGCTGCAAAACCAGATTAATGGAACAGTGAATCAATAAAACCCAATGACAGAGGTACTTTATTTCCCTGTCTCGTAAGATCACTGTTTTAAAATCTTGTAGAATCTTTGGAAGAAAAAAAAACCTATATAGAATTTTAGACTAAACTATTTTTATTATTAATTATTTATTTATTGTTGGAAGTAAATAACATTTGCAGCACTGGAGTATGTTTGATTTAAGCTACATTTGTGATGACTACAAACACTGGTGATTTTTCACCTTTTTTTTTTTTTTTATTTGCAATGCTCACAGGTTTCGAGCGAAGATTCAGATGCCTGTATAATACCTTGCTTCTCTGTCTTCCATTTTTGCATCTCTTAAACTAATTCTCAGCCCCCTTGAAGCTGAATACCATACATGTTGGTAAAATTTGATTTTACACTCTTGCTCTTACAATTTAATATGCAGCCCTATAAACGTACCAAAAGATAATTTACATTTTGGTAATGAAAATTATAAAACATATGTATTTTTCACTCTGTTGTTAGAAAGAGATCATATAATATAACCATATGATTTTACAAGTTGGAGGACACCTTCCTTAGTTGAATACAGGTCCTTAGAGTTCACTAATTTAAAGTATCTGATACATTATTATGAGCTACACAATTGGTTTAAGAGACATAATAAGGATATAGTAAAATTAGCATCTTACTACATGTATGACATGATAAATCTACGTTAATTTTCGTGACTGAAATCAAAACACAAAACCAGATTCATAAATCACATTCCTGGAAAGGACTAGTTGGATCCAAGTTTGTTTTTTGGTGTATCACAAACCATGAATTTCCTTGAATTAATTCCTGTACTAATGAAAAGAAAGTATGAGCTTGTAAAATATACACATTATGCAAAATGACAAAATTATTCATGAGTCTAATTTCATATTTTGCAATAGCAATGCCTAAAGTCAGACTGAACCATGTGCAGGACACTGATGAACTCTTGGAAGAGTGTCCCTTTGTGGCTTGTGCCTCCATGTTAGAAACTAGCTGGGAAACCCTTTGCAAAGAAAATGCTCTAACATCTGAATAGAAGTCCATAAAACTTTATACATGTTATAAAACAAGCCTGCAGTATGGAAAGTCAGTTTATAATAACCTAACAGTTCCTTCTCACTTTGAATTAAAATGTAAGTACTACAACACAAGACAAGTCAATCAACTGACAATATAAACACTAATTCACATTTATAACTGAGGTTAAAAATACTAATCGACATTTCCATCATGTCCTGAAAGCATCACACAGAAGAAAAGACTATGAGTCAAGAAATACTGTATCACAAGGAATATACAATGTTGGCTTTGGAAACAATTGCTATAAAACAAATACCAAATTTTCAGTAGGTAAACAATCAACAGCAAAATTCTATTTTAAGAAGTCTAATAAATTATCCCTTATTGGAACTGTCTTCCAGTTTTCTCAGCGTTTCTAGAATATGCACAGATAGAAAGATAGCTGATGTATATGCACAAATATAAACTAGCTTATAATATATGAATTCTGTTAAAAATAATTATTCCAGCAATTGACTATAATATTTAAGAATTAGTTTTTACAAGAGACATTTTATGAATAGTAATGCTCTGTTTGCATGCTGAACAGAGAAGTATTATCACAGTAATATGTTAAATACATTTATTTAATCACAGTCACAGTTCTGCAATCCATTTTGTCCCTCTTCAACATCCCATTGTCACACTTACTTTACACGTAATTTTAGTTGCAAAAATTTATAGCTTATATTATTTTTTTTTACACATATGAATTTCATTCCTGTCATCATGACACATTTTTAAATGCAAGGAGAAAAACTAAAATTAGTAAAGGATTGATACTATCACTTGGCACCATGCTATTGACAGTGTTTAAAATTAGAAACAAGCATAACTTTGAAAATGGGCTGAAATCCTCAATATTCTCTGTTCAGTTTCATTTCCATGAATTTACCTCTGTAATCTGACAATTCCAAAATTTTTTACTTACACATTTTTATTTTTTACATTAATGAGCAAATATACATAGGAATGGGTACATGTTAGATACCACTTACTTTGGCAATACCAGAATCTGCACAACGAAAATGCAGAAGAATATGAGACAGGCACAAGTCACATAATACTTAAATGCAGGCAGAGTAGTTGCTCGATACTAGAAGAAAAAAAAGCAAATGTTAAAAACACAACTTCCAAAGCAGATAAAGTATCACCCAACTGCAATTCCAGCTTAAAGACAGAGATATGTATAGGCACTATTCAGCAACAGTAAATTTCCTGTTGTTCAGTGACTTCCACATCCACTCAAAAAGGGCTAGGGATTATCAGGCATAGTGTTGAATCCTTCTGCTTCTTGAAGAACAGCTTAAGTAACCATATATCATATGGTTTTGTCTTGTTCCTCCACAGAACAGGACCCTCCCAAATTCATCATCAAATTTTAACTAAAAAAACAAAGCATAAAAAAAATATTTTTAGGAATGGCCAATCATTCTTAGTCGATTCCAAGCTTCTCAGTCATTAATTCCACAAACTGATTTTCAGTCATTAATAAATATTGAATGGGCTGAAACAGTTATAAAAAAAGTTATTAAAAGTTATAAAAAACCATTAACTATCATTTAGACAGGAAACTTCTGAGCACACAAAGCAGAAGGAAAGTGTAAACTGTGCTATAGATGTGTATAAATGTTCTGTTTCCAACAGCATAGCTAGTAATCACTCTGACATTTACTGGGGCTATATTATTACTTCAACTAAAATGTCTGTGTTAAAAGGCTTCATATGACCATTGATACAATTAAGGACCTGATATTCTTCGGAGTCAACTTGATCTGTTTCGACATGAAAAAAAATCTATTTATGAATCTCTAATTGGCCTGTCTAGAGACATAAGAATTAAGTGATGAAGTATTTATCAGAATTGTTCTGCTATTTGAGATAGATATGTCTATACTGAAACCAATTAAGTACTCAGAGGGAAATGACCTAAGTGTTGGGCCTATTAAACTTACCCTACTGAAGTTTAAGATTTGGGTATTAAAAATAAATGTACCAAAGATTGTTTTCACAAAGTGCTCAAAATGCAAACCTCATAAAACAGAATGTGCACGAGCTGTACTTTCTAAATGCAAGCACACAGTTGTGTCTTTGTGCATAGTGCCAAGTTCTGCCCTTGAAACTGGTGCACCAAACTTTACATGAATATGTAGAAATTGAGTTTAGCAACCAAACAGTTTTTTGACTTTTGAATTGTATGACAAATTAAAAGCAATCCTTACCACATACCTAACTAAATTTCAAGGCACAAATATGACTTTGCTCGATGGGTACGTTTGCAGTAAGTTTTGTTTTTCCATCTGTTGAATATGTTGTATCTTACTGGTCTTGTCCAACTATTTTGGATGTTGAGCTGCTGTTAAAATCTAAAAATATTCCAACCCACTTGTAAATTCATTTCACCATTTCACACTGCTCCAGACAATTCCCAATGAAGTCAAGCAACTCACTCCTTAGGTTAAATAATTATTTTGCTTCATTACTTGCTGTACTTTCAGGTCCTACAGGGCCTGAAAAGCTCCTGTTTAAATCAAAGGCAGGCTTCTTACTGAGTTCTCTAAAGTTAAGACTGGACTGATGAGTCACTAAAAGGCAGTGAAGAAAGATACTAAAAAGCTGGATCTGAAAAGAACAATTAACTACTTGCCTTTCCATAGCATTCTACAGGCTAGAAGAGATGCTCCCTGTAGGGGAGCATCTATGCAGCTGAATAACTTACCTCCCTGATTTTCTCCCAAGTCCCAATTCCCTAATTGTCCAAAATGGACATATGGTTTTCTCACAAGTTCTCTTTCAGAATTTATCAGTTAGTACCACCCACACTAAAATCTGAACGTGCCCCTACACACACCTTTGATCCACTCAGTGTATCCTTTAAACACTATGGATGAGACCACACGAGGTCTAGCTTCTTCTCTCATGCCACCTCTGAATGGCCCCAATAAGCCTTGAAACTTTGTTCACTGAATGCACTGCCAACAGCATACAACATACGCCTTTGGCAGCTGGCCATTAGACCACTATTCTGCTGAGCTGTGAAAGAATCGGAAAATTATTTCAGATGCTTTGAACTGAAAGACATCTACAAAAATAAATATGTAGCTGATCACCACATGGGACCCAGAGGATACTTTCATATATGCTATACAGTGTGAACACAGTATGGTAATGCTTCCTCTACCCTGTTCTCATCAGGTTCACTCATTTATACAGCCAGTTGTGGTCAAACCTACCTCTTACTTCCCTGAAGGACAGCGTAACTGCTCAGCTATCAGCTGCCCTGTGCTTATGAGAAAGCAGAAAGAGGCTACTCTTTTTTTTTGAAGCTGTGTCAGTATGTAGCAACACACTCAAGCTCTACAAGGCCATGAAACAAAGAAAAGGCCTGACTTTCTAGGCTAGTGGTCATGACAGTCACCTAAAAGGGAGGAATCTTTCATTCTGATCATTACTGCCAGGACTAGAAACAATATCATTTACTCCATCTGCACATACATATCTCAAACGTTTTATCACACAAATTAGTCAAAAGAACATTTAGTGTGTTGCATCCAAGACAGCTGGGCATTTTTCTTAAAGAAACATTTATAGTATTGTTTCCCCAGAATGACTGTGAGCATCAAGTGCAAATAGAGAAAACTAATGAGCAACTCACATCCTTACAAGACTATCACTATAGGTAGAGTCTTTGAGAAACAAAAAAATAAACAAACAAACAACAGTGGAGTTTGATAAATGCCTTTTGAGGATGTAGATGATGGAATTTAGGAATTCTTTGTTCCAGTTACACCAAGATGTGGACAATCAAACATCCTCCCACTTCTGCAACACCATTAAAATTTCAAGAAATTCAAGTGAACTGCAGAGCCTTGCAAACAGCAAAGCAGTCTCAGAAATCACGCTCACAAAATTTCTTATGTAAATGAGCTAAAACATTATTGTAAGGTTTGAGCACTTCTCTCTGAAGGAGAGGTGCTGTGGCCATGGCTCTATATTACAAAATCAAGGGATACAAGCATCACTTAGGATGAGGCAAAGAAGGAATCAACCATGAATTTACAGTGAAAATAACTTACTTCTTTTTCCAGAGTCTTATTATAGAAAAGAAGTGATATTCTTTGAATGTCTTCTGATTTAAGCCACTGCCTAGAAGAGAAAAGGAACATTATAACTGACACAAGAATGAAGTAGTCCTGCTTTTTTATATTACTGAAATGCAGTAAAATAAGAAAATCACCCTGAATAAAGAAAGTTCTTGTGTATTGCAATGTATATGGTGAATTGCAGTGACAGTAAAAGTGGAAACTACAAATCCCCTCTCCATTTTGACTTCCATTGGAAATGTATACATGAAACAAAAGCTCAGATGAACCATTTCTTCTGTGGATCATGCTAAGGACAATCAAGGGAGAGATTTATATGAAGTAATCCTGACACTGACATTCCATTTATGTCCAAAATACTGTAGTATATCCAGAGCACAGAAGAGAACCTGAGATAAAAACAGACCTTCACAAGGTACCTTTAAGCAGCACACTATTACAATACGCAAGAGTGGCAGGTAAATTACACTTTATGAACTCCTATTCTGAATGAAAATGTAAAAAACATTATTAAAAGAGGTAGAGTGATTTTGTCTTTGAGTTGTATTAGTCTCTTGAAATTGACCCTGTACTCTAGAGGTAGATTTTTATCTTTTTACTGATTATAAAAACATCTTTCCTGCTTAAAGATGAGAAATACAAAATAGAAAAAGTTTTTGCATTGAAATGATGAATCTATTTTTAAAGGAGTGAATCTTGACAAAAGCTTGGCATTTTTACAAAATGAAATATCCTAATATGAAAATCTACATTTATTTTAATGGCCAGTTGAAAAGAAACAATATTTAAATTTCTATAGGATTAAGTTGCTTGAACCTCAAGGGGATGAGACAAATTTAAAAAAAATATTTAAGCAGACTACTTCTGTCAATATGCAATATTTGAACTTGAACACTAATAGCACGGCTTGAGATTTTTTTGCAACCTTTCCAGCAATAACTTTAAATAAGGCTTTAAGCTAGTAGTTTAGCTAATGCCTTCTAAATAAAAGGGAATGTTTAAACTGACAGGCTACAATGCAAATAAGTAGCAGCAATGAACCACAGTGGAATATATCCTAAATTAAGGTATTGGGAGAACACGTGTGGACAGAGTGGAGTGTAAGCTATTAGCTTTGATTTATGAAATCTAAAATATTTGTTTCCTTGCCTGGGAGACTATCCGTGTTCCTGTGCAATCAGGTTCATTATAAAAAGGGGATGAAAACTTATTCAGTTCTAGCTATGCTTAATTCAAAAATATATTTCCCAGTTTGCTCTGCAACGGCTCACATCTAGGTCTGATCACAGGATTCCGATAAAAAACAGATACGATAGGCTGTTGTACATATAGCATGATTTTGTTTGGGTCCAGCTATAATCTACTGGAGAAAACACCCAGCTTGAGGAACATTTTTGGTAAGTGCAAGTTTTTTTCCACTTCATTATAACTGAACAGAAAGTAACCATCTTCTCCAAACTGTTACCTAATTTCCCTGTTTTTCTTCTGGTATATGAGAGGTGGATTGATTTAATTACCATTACCACACTGCAAAATTTCTGTCTGCAGATCTACTCCCAAAGGCCTAATTTGGTCTGTACACACTCGATTGCATGTGAAGTCAGTAGTGCCATTTAGAGCAAATGCTGTCTCTTACTCCACATTTTCAGGAGCTTTTAGTTCTACTTTAAAGCTCAGAAAATATTATACTGGTTTTAGGTAGCAGGTGCCGAGAGGTCTGAGATGAAGGAAACATTATAACACAGACAAATGAAAGTGGAGAATAAGTACAGAAGGGGGATCACAAAGTCACATACCTCTGGCACAGAGATAAGGGCTGAAATGTTCTGTCTGCAGCCTGACTCCCTGATGAGCCTAAAGGTTACCAAAGTATCTGCACATACATAGGGATATGCCTCCTCGGAAGCTAGGTACCAAATTTCTGTTTAAATTCGTTCGCTATTCAAGGAACAGCACAGACAGACAGCTGAATCCTGCCTGTATCCACCGGGGCGTGTGTGGTTTGATAGGGCTTGGACCGATTGACAAAGTACAGCAAGGAATTATGCACAGAACACAGAAGCTACCACGACTTAAAGAGAAAAGAGGAAAGAGAGTGTGTCTCTTCAACATAGTAACCTACTAATCAAAGAGCAAATAACTAGTTTAGCTCCCTCTGTAGGTGTATATTTAGCTGGTAGACTGCTCTCCATCTATCCCATGTCCTACAGAAGTCCCTTAACCACCAAGGTTCAGCCTGGGATAGCTAGGGCTACTCATTCCCCTCCTGCGCAGGATGGCATTTTGCAGCCAGGAATACTTTGTTCAAGGTACAGGAAAAGAAACATGTGGAGAAAGTATGAAGTTACACCCTAATGGCTAAGGCACTCAGCTGAGATACAGAAGCTCTTTGTTCCTCACTCGCTCTTTTAAATCTGTACATATATTTCTTTTAATGTAGTGCTCTAACAGAATAATAATGAATAAACAGGTCATAACGTTCCTCACAGAACTTTGCACGGAGCATTGCCAAGTAAACCTACCATGCTGAATCATGTTATAAGGCCAGGAGGCTGCTTTTTTAGATGCCACAGTTTCATCGGCATTACCGAAGAAGGAATTGAACCCAGAAGCCCCTAGTTACTAGTGTGCACGTGGTGCTTGGCAGTTTTGTGGAAAGATGGCTAAGCTAGCTTGTCAACCAGCAGGAGAGCAGCGAGGGAGGAAGCCCAGAGAAAATGCTGCACGGCTTTATAAACCTGAGGTACCATTTCTATATGTACTGTGCTATTTTACACTGTGAAAAAATAGTGATTCATTTGGCTTTGTCTTGGACAAAGAAGATCCAGACTCTACATTTCCTTATCTTCCATTTACTGGCTGTTAAACACCTGGGCACGTAATGTCCAATGACCCACATATTACAACCATTTGCTTGCAACCAGTTACTTTTTTACGGAATGACACATGGCAAAGAACCGTAATGTGGATGAAGAAGTCAGACCTTGCTGACAGCAGAGTGGAAGAAACAACGTATCTGCACAATTAATGTTTGTTTTTAAATTATTTTCATTTAATTCAAATTGAAAAGGTTAAAAGAATGACCATTTCAATATTTTATGTGCAATATTTTTTTAAAATTTTCTTCAGTCATAGACCTATTCGCTATACAGTCCAAACTTTACACTTAAAAACATTTAGAAATACCAGTTTTCTCATAGATTTTCTTAAAAGTTTGCTTCTTTGTTCACAAAAGCAAAAGATTTAACTTCACAGCCACTAAATTACATTAGTTGATAGTGTTATTTTCATTTTATAGCCAAAACACTGAGGCACAAAACCCCACAAATTATAAAGAAAAAAAACATTATTAGTTTTGTGTCCTAAATGTAGGAAATATTTTATCTAATTTTTCCAATGCATTCACGCAGTTAAAATATTACTGAATAAACTTGCCATCTGGGGAGCCAGCACTTTTGACCACTTATTCTCAGGTACCCAATTAACAACATTGTTTAAGTGATTCATTCAGCAAATCAATACAGAGATAGGTAGAGAATCTAGTTTTGAAAGGTGGCATTCAGCCTCTCTGAGGTATAAGATTATTCCTTATCTCTCTGTAATTCTCCATGTAATTCACAAATGCACTGAAACTTTTTCAGCAACATTTTTCATCACACAAACCTCTTTTATCCACAGATTTCTCTGAATTTTACACACTAATTAGATGACAGGGATTCTTTGAGATAAACCAACATACAGTACGATCATACCAATACTTTATTTTAATGCATTTATACAGATGCTTTAGTTTTGACAACAAACCACCATTTTTAGAGTCCACTTACCAGAGCAAGTGTACCTGGAGACACCTTAAAACCCAATAAAATTTGCATGGCTGTTTTAGGCAAGTCTAGTGTAATAAAAAGGCTTTGCCTGTCATATGACCTACCCTCTTTCTCTGTATTCTTTGTATGACCTATAACTACCAACACACTTTTCTATAAATAATAACTGAAAAATATCTTCCTAAAGCCAAGTACCTTTTAACAGGACAATCAGATGCAAAAAAACAAACGTGACATGTGAGTATTTAATAACTATGTGTAATACTCAGATAATTAAGACTATGAGTACCAGAAGTAGGAAGGAAAACATGTAATTCATCACAATTATTGTCCACATTTTTAACAGGCAATTCCCTTACATAAGAAACCTGAACACTTATTTTGGACTGGTATTGATTTTTCTCAGAGTCTTATCTATTCACCAGCAAACAGAGAACATC
>NW_010140452.1:1291-15716 GCF_000699245.1 Pterocles gutturalis | reverse complement strand
TCTTCCGAGGACACAGGAGCAATATATGCCACGTTGCCTCCCCTTTCAATACATCAAACAGCCTTCTGTAAGAAATCAACCAACCAGTTGAAACAAAGAGATATTAGAGACTGATTTTAGGGAAAGTTTCTAATTCTGAGGAGGTGTTTCTGTGACAATTGTGAAGCATCAATTTTCACATCACTCTGATTCCAGAGCCAGCTATTTCCTGTGTCTTACTTCTCTGCTCTCAGATGAGATAATTCCATAGTTACAGCTATGAGTGTACAGATACGAACAGTTACAGAGAAAAAAATCCCTTTGCCAGGAAGACCAAGACAAGCCAAAAGTTCTGTCACAGTGTGATTCACAGGCACTGTCTTATCCCATATAGTAGAAAAAGTTACTGTACAGCCTATCTTCACAATCTGCAGAGCTTCCTATGCCAGTATTAGTGACACCTTTACTGTTTTCAGACTTCTACGTGCATGTGGGAGCGAGAAATAGTAAACACTACCCTCTCTTGCAGATTTATGTCAAAGTTGAATGAAAGAGACAACAGAGAATAAAAACATACTTTTGAGCATTGATTCCATCAATGGCCTGGATCATCCTCTCATTCAGTTCCTCCTCAAACCTTCTTTTTTGTGATTTTGTTCTGAAATGAAAAATGTGGGAAGATACTTTGGAAAATCATTACATTGTTAATAAACATTAACTTGAAACAATGAGGTGATAGCTGGCATAAACTTGAGGGGATAATAACAATTTTTTTACATTTATGCTGCAGTAGCAGCTGTAGGCTTCAGGCACACTGAGCCTCACAATAAGCTTTTAAAAAAATCCAGCATGAGCTACAGAGTCTCACACACACACACGAAAAAAATCTAGAGTTTAGTTATTAGGGAGCACTTACAAAACAAACACAAGAAAACATTTTGGGAAAAACAAACAAACAAGAGAGTTCAAGAAATTCTGGTTGAAGGAAAGTGTTCCATAGTGTTATGAATTCATGAAAAAGAATGGGAACATGCTCAAATTCATAAAACATTCCTGTTTCTTGCAATTATTTTTAAAAATCCTTGTCAGAATTGTACGATGAGCAACAATGTGCTAGTACACTGAGGCATTAAGAAGTATTCTCTGCTGAATGCCTGATATATCTTCTTTTCTAGGAAATATTTTCTTATTTTTAGTAAGAAAACTGGGCACCATGTCTGAAATAAATTGCAAACATATGTCATGTTTCTCTTTTTATAATCTATAATACAACCACAATGAAAAAAGGGATCTTTTAATTTCACTGGACTCAGCATGAACCCAACAGAGGATCATCAGAATGGGTTTGTCTTTGCTAACATGTTATTGCAAACATCATCAGTCCTTCCATCAGTTGCGTTCTCCTTAAAAATGAAATATTTCAAATATTGCCAGATTATGTCTCTGCCTCCTGAATCCAATGCTAACTTAATAACATTATTTTGTAAGAAGTCAACAATCAGATCTGAAATTTGACTCTTTGCTTACCAATATTTTCATAGAATCATAGGGTCATAGAATGGTTTGGGTTGGGAAGGACCTTAAAGATCATCAAGTTCCAAGCCCCCTGCCATGGGCAGGGACACCCTCCACTAGCCCAGGTTGCTCAAAGCTTCATCCAGCCTGGCCTTGAACACCTCCAGGGATGGGGCATCCACAACTTCTCTGGGCAACCTGTTCCAGTGTCTCACCACCCTCACAAGAAAAAATTTCTTCCTAATTTCTAACCTAAATCTATCCTGTTTCAGCTTAAAACTGATACCCCTCATCCTATCATTACACTCCCTGATAGAGTGCTGCCCTGTCTTTCCCGCAGGCCCCCTTTAAGTACTGGATTCAACCCTATCAAAGGTATCATGGATTTTCTTCAACTTCAAGTTTTTGGGTTATTTCCCCAAAGCTGGTTACCTGTTGCAGGATTCAGATTCATACAGAAATTATATTAGTGTATTTACAGTAACTTTAAACAACCCAACTGATTTATTGCCTATCCAATGCTACAAAATTTAGGTAAGAAAGTGTTTGCAACTTATTTTTCACATATGAAACAATCTGCCTAGGAGAAATAACTAGACAGATGACAAAACATTATCTGATCCCACTTAATCGTCTTGGCAGATCCCTGATAACATAAGACTATCATGTAACTAGATAAGAGCTGAGACTGCCACAAATAGAAGCCTACAGTCAGGCTACAAACCCCACATTTTCATGTTCTAATACAATACTGATTTTCAAAGTGATTATTATGATTTCAGCTCTCTCCCGTGAGAATGACTACTAACTAGCTTATCTAGAATCCTAGCTACATGCCTCACTATGGACATTAGACTCCATAATGTTTTCTAGAAACTCTTTCCATAATATGGTATCAAGACACATGGTAACTTTTGTACCTTCTGGGTCTATTTTGGAGTGGAATTTAGAAATACAAAAGCAAGTACACCTCAGAATCTTAAAGCATTGGATATCTGCAAATACCACTGTCCAGTGATCTTTCTTTTTACCATAAGGCTGATAGAAGTCCTTTTGGCATACCGTCCAAATGTAAATGTTCAGTTTTAAAATCAGAGACTGTTTTTATCAATATCATGCATACTCAGGCAAAACATGTTCAACTTCTGGAATTCAGTAATATTTTAGGTAATTACATAGGTCTCCAGTAACCTGTGATTTGTTGAGAAGACATTTAGCAAGAAGGGAGATGGGGACGGAACAGAGAGAATGACTTGTCTGCATAGCCAAAGACAATAAAAATATAAGTTTTTAAAGGGTTCTTTCAAACTGTTTTATGATATTTGTGATGTTACTTATAATTTTGCAGGAAAGACATTATCTGAAGTGTTATCTGATCATTAAAATAAAACCTAACCATTCTAGGCTTTTGACAGTGCTAAGCTCGTTTTTTTTAAACACATGTCATTCTTTTATTGATTTAGACATTCTGGGTGTTTTTAAAGAAGTAATCAGTTCAACTCTGTTTCTATTTCTCACCGTCTTACTCTAGTCATTGAAGTACCAAGCAGGAAAATGAAAACTTAAAGCTATTGTGATTTTGCAAACATTTTGTGTAGCAGGAGCACTACAAGAAGACCACAAAATACCATTTGAATGTTTACTGCTGCAAACATACTACAGACTTTGATACAATAAAACACAATGTAAATACAAAGCAATTAACAAAATATATATAATGTCTCTAGTAGTACATATTATTAGCTGTTGTAACACAAATCATTAACAGCCCTTTCCATCTTCCCTTTTCTTGCCCCTCTGTGCCTCCTCTCCATTTTCCTGCATATAATTTTCTCCCCACTGATAGAGTAATTGGGTTGTTAGGAGAAATTAATAGTGGCCCATCAACATACTTATACTAATTCAAAATAATGCTATTTGTTAGCAGGAAGTGGATTCACAATTCATAAGCAATATGTCTATCAAATCTGTTTCCATAGTCCTTCTCTATGTAAGAGGTATCAGCTGAAAAAATAGTTTGGGTGAGAAATGGTCCTCAATATTTGAAAGCATGCCATATATATATATATATGCATGCATATGAATGCATATGTATTTATATGGAATTTGTATGAATAAGTGATTTTTAAAAATTAATTTACCTCTCTCTGCAACGCTGAAAATTATATTGCCCCATGGGAACATCCTAAAAAACAACAGAAAATACCTATGAAGTATAACAGACTTTGACAACATTAGGTCACTTTAAAAGGAGTGTTGAAAACAGGGTCAGGTAAGGAGAAAAGTTTCCAATACAAATATTTTTAGCATTAGATTAAAACTCTAAAAGAATAATCCAGCCAAGAGTGAAGATGGAGTGACCTGGAGACAAACAGATCTGTCATTATAAACACTTAATTACTAATACAACTGTCTGAATTCAAAACTGTTTTGCTTTACTAGAAAGCCACTGCTTCAAAGTTACCACTGTTTTAATGTAGCCCAAACTCCTGCCAGCTTCAGCAAAAACCAATATTAAGTGTTTTGGAAAAAAACAGACCTGAGTGGCCAAATGCAGGCAATATTCTTTATTTTTTATTGATAAGCAACGGCAGCCATCACAACCGCATTTATTTTGTGATTAAAAGTGATGGCTGGGTACTCTCTGTAATGAACACATCACAATCCACATTCTGATGCAGTGTATTTATCAAATGAGATGGGTTAGGTGGCTCAATCCTATGCTCTCACACGTAACAGGAACAAAACTGAATGTCAACATTGAAAACTGTTAGAATTTACCTTTATGGTCACACTTTAGAAATAGAAGATAATGCAATTACAAGCTGTGGACTGACGGTGTCTTACTGACAGCAGTAAAATAGTGTTAGCAAAACTAACACTATTATTTTTTTTTTCTGTTCAGTGTAAGAGTTGTAACATTACACTATAGCATTGTGAAACTCAGGCCAACAGCCATAGCTGATGAGTGGGTAGTGCACCTTCAAAAGGTAGATGTTACAGTGAGCATCGACTTGGGTCCCAGAGAACTCTTCTTATAAAGTCCACTCCAGGTACCACAGGGATATTCTAACTTCACAGCCTTTTCTCCAGGTTTGGCCGTGCCCAAAGTGGAGAATGTGGCTAAACAGCCAATAAATCTCAGGGAATAACCCTGTATTCCTTCCCAAAGGTGTTGCACTCTGTCTTTGTGTTCAAAATGTCTTTCCACAAGGTGACCAGCAGACACTCCATATTTTGTGACTGAGGCATAAGCTCAGATGGTCAAATTGTACACCTGAGTAAGTACGTTGGACTCATAATTCAGAGATGCACTCATAGCAAGACATGGCTCCTCAATGTCTAACCCAAAGCTCACATGTCAATGAAAAAACTCCCAGCAACTGCACTAGGTTTATGCCCTGTACAGGCGCATGTATCTTCTTCTAACACAAATAACCAGGCATTTAGCAGTGAGCACCTTTTTCCTTTCAAATATTGCTAAATTGTATGAAATGACATAAGCAGGCCCCTACTGTTGTGCTAATTTTGCCGTTTTCAGTGGTCATGCTGTCCCTGTGATGCAAGTGTGCAAATGGCTTGG
Source organism: Pterocles gutturalis (assembly GCF_000699245.1). Lineage (NCBI taxonomy): Eukaryota > Metazoa > Chordata > Aves > Pterocliformes > Pteroclidae > Pterocles > Pterocles gutturalis. Next base: position 10,639 of record NW_010140452.1, on the reverse strand, counting down.
CTGCTCCCCAAGATTCCAGGTACCGGGTCATGCGGACAGAAGCTCTCATTTTGGCTCCATCAAGAGTATGTCGAGGTCTAATGTGGTGCTGAGGGCTTCGCTTCTCTCCCTGGTTGACAGAGGATAAAAGGTGACATCAGCCTCAGCATTCATTACTGTTTGAAGCACCAGCGCATCATCTGGTGCCACATATCTGCATGCTTAGGAACTTAAAAATGGAGAGATGCTAAGAACCTGCAATTCTTAATGATATTGCTGGGAAATATCAGAGACATTTCTGAAGAGCGGGAAAGATTTGCAGTGCAAACGTTATGTATTTGTAGGCATCAGTAACAGCTCCCATCAATATCTTGTAGTAGTGAATCATTCTATAAAGAGATTAGTGGTCCTCCTCAAAAATAACTATGACTGGCCACAAAATAAAAGTACTACTAACCTTAGGATTGATTACAAAGTAAGTCTTAACATTATGCTCTTTCAGATATGGGTCCCTCACATCTCCATCCCCATCTTCCACTTTGTAAGCTCCATTCAAATGAGCCAAGGTGACTGAGGTGATGTGAACACGGCTGAAATTATATTTTAAAAGAATGACAGAATCACAAATACTGATGAAAAGCATAATTTGAACCTGATCAACCTTTTTTACTAGCTTTTGGACACATTGTTTGTATATTGCTCACTTCATTTACAGGCCCTCTAATCTCATCTTTATAAGTTCTAATGCACATAAATCTAGAAGTTTCCATCCACAAAAAATACTCCTTACATCATAGAAAATAGTGAGTGCCTTTTTTTCTCCAAAGACAGCACTAAGAATTAGTTCAGGTTTCTCCATAAAGGCAAATGGCTGAAGACATGGTACCTATGCATTTCTCCATGGTATAAAAATCCATGTGTCCAAAGGTTAACAGAGAAGCCTCTTACCCTGGGACTCCTCCAGCTTCCATGTGATTTGCCAGGGTAACATCGTGTGACCATACATCATACTGCCACTTCTGTAGCCCAATAACACCACAAAGCACATTCCCAGAGTGCACTCCTACACGCATATTAATATCAACTCCAGTTGCGTCTCTCACTTTCCTGTAGTTGAGAAGAAAACCCATGTTAATACACATAACAGGTCCTTTATTTTTGTTTAATTTACCACTCAAATTAGCAGTAATAACGGTGAAAACATTTGCTTCTTTTTAGAATAGCCTTCATTCTTTTCATGCTAGAATTAATTTTATATATTACCTTTCCTATTATCTATATTTGCAACTATTTGTAGTAAATATCAATTCTCAAGTCCATGTCTGAAGTCCCTTCTTTTATTGGGAAATCTGAAATTAGTTGGGAGGGCTGAACTAAGCAGTGGAAATGTTTGGTTTCATGGTAGAACCTAGGGACTATTTTTGTTCTACAGGCGGCTTTTGGAGATCTAGAGCTATTGTTATGCATCCTTCTATCTGAAGACCCTAATATCTACATTGGAGACCTTCTTGCATCTGTCTTCTGTCAGGTCCCGTCACTCTTGCAGGCCCTGAAAATGGTTCTGCTCTGAGAGGAAGGATGAAAACCACAGCATCTCAGGATATTCTACAGGCTGGTGGCTCATACACTTTTTGTGTATATGTGTTCAGTGCCATTCAGGATGTGGAGAACACAGGATCAACAGTCTTCCACATCCTTGGTGAATGCTCTACCCACTAGATCATTACCCACCCTCACTGTCCAGACCACATCTAAATCTTTGACCTTCCCAGTGACTTTAGACAAAGTTGAAGTATCCGTTCATCTCAACCTAAATCTCAGAACAGCCCTACACATAAGACGGGCATTAAACTTCCCAGAAAAGGCTCTTCTGAATCACAGGGGGGTTACTGAAGTCAAACAACCAGAACATTTTCAGACATAGGTCATATGGGTACCTAATGACACATTTAAGGAGTAATAAAATTAATTCAGATCTCTACAGGCTTATACAGTTCTAAGAAATGAGAAGATTGTAACTTAACTGGCTTTATGTATTTAAGCCCCAACTCATGTAGACCAGAACCTCACCAGTAATAAGGAACATGTACGTGCATTTATCGCAGGGTGATTCAGGGTGCTGATGGAGGGAACAACCATAGAATAAGAAACCCAAATGGCTCCTGTGTATGAGTCAGGTTCATAGTTCTAGCAACATCTTCAGTCTCAATGATGAGAATCATCAGCTCTGTACCTTCTGAATGACAGAATTAAACTGGCCTGTTTCTCTTCTCTTTTTTTTTTTTTTTTTTTTTTGTTGAAAGGGAACATAGAACTTATCAGGTTTAATCTGATATAGTAAATCCTATGTGTAAGCAGTAGTTCTCAAGTATTTTTTTTCTGGGAAATGAAAGTAACAGGATCATGACTGAAAGTATTTTTTTAAACTGTGTTTTGAAGTTATTAAAAAAGAGGATAAGTTTTTTAATTTTCTAAGTCTCCATGAAGTGTTTATTGATATCTCTTTTCACTTTGCCATTTTACACTGTTCTCATGTAGCTGACACACTTGAAAATGAACTGCTTCTAAATGACCTTTGTAAGCAGCTGGCAAATGACAAACACCACTTTGCACTGCACCAAGAATATGACACAAGCTTAACACTTTGGAAAAACAAGTGTTTTACAAATCTGGGCAAAGTGGTTACAAAACTGGGCAATGTGGTAGAGGAACATTTATCCTCTAGGAGTGCTTGTCAAAAGGCTGCCCTACTATATTCTGCAGAGCAAGCCATAAAGTCTACTTCATAATAAGCTCTCAGGAGTCAAGGAGGGGAGCAAGCAGAGTATGTTCCAGAACTGAATCTTCTCTTCTGTCTCACAAATTAAAGAAACCACAGAAGATTTTAAATTAGAAGTGTTACTCTGGACAAAATTAGGGTTTACTAATATTTCTCTCTTGTGCTCCCTTGAAAAATTGCTATGACAACGCAGGCACTGAATGTGTCTAAGAATGCAACCTATCACATCCCCATAGGACACCTTCTTTACCTACCCAAGTATATCCAAAACTTCCCTCTGTTATTTAATTTTCTGCTTCCATGGTCTCTCTGGTTTCCCTCAGCACACAGTGTGCCCTTTCTGGCTGGGCAGTCAAAATGCTCAAGACTGCTGCCTGAAGTTTGAGTTTGTAAGGATTCTATGTTTTTCACAGGCATGGTTAGCTTGCAGGTAGTTGGAGCAACTTGACTCCACATAAGCAAGAGTTCAGGTCACTAGGAAAGCATCTACTCTGCTTATAGGAGCTTTATTCAGTAATTCTGGACTAAGACTCAACTAATATGTAAGACTCAACTAGACCTCTCTTACGCACTTTAACACACTCAGTGAGCCTTCAGCACTTAGTTCCCTGCAAATTGCCAGCTTTAAAAGCATAGTTCCCTTTTGGATCAGACCTGCAGGAACGAAACTGTACCTAAAGAAGGAATTATTTTATTTTGTATCTAGCTTTCAAATTGGTACAACCATCTCATCCAACAGTTTCTTTCACTTTCCTCTGAAATTGAATTCATTTCACACTACCAAATCAAAGACAGCCTTTGAGAATCTGTGGCTCAGAAATATGTAAATTAGGAAGTCACCAGACAGATAAGGGGGTGGAGTTTGGGCTGAAGGAAAACAGCACATATATTCATACACAAACATATTTGTCCTTAACAGATAAGCTCCATCCTTAAAGCAACCAGTTAAGGTGGACAGCTCTCAACATCACAGGCAACACTGGCATCTATGGCTTGATAAACTGAGCATCCCACTCCTGGGCAAGCAGGCTGTACACTGTAAGAAAAATTGACTGTATTTGTTCCAACATAGAGCAGAAAAGCAAAGCAATTAATCAATGGGACTATTAACATGTTTAAATGGAAACAACTCCTAGCTTAGTGAGGTTGAATTATGCCAAGTGGATTTACACATCATTAGGAAACAAGACTGAATACGGCACTGTACTACACATAACCTGGTAACTTGGTGGAATTCCTCCTTTTTGCTTCGAAGAGAACTGGAAGTGAAACCATATTCAGGTGATAAAATCAATATAGAACTGTTAATTTAAACAGCAAACTGCTTTATTTCAGTAGCTTATGCACTGAGGGGTCAGTTTGCACCTGTGACTGAATATAACAAAAACTTGTATCTTACAAAAAAGATATTTTAGAGAGAGTCAAATCTATTGAGTGATACACTTCCAACAGCAAGAGTATTACTACTTCTAGTTTTACAGGCCACAGAAGTATTTCAGGCGATGCTTCCACGCAGAGATGCAGCAATCACACAGCAAAATATGGAGTTGAATAATAATCAGTAATTTTTATTCACCTACAGGCTACAACACTTGACGTAATAGTTTGAAAGCATTTGAAAACATGGGGTACAGATTCCTCACTTCTTACAGAGATGTAAATAGGCTGTGACAATCAGGCATCTGTCTACAGGAGCATTGTGAATTTTGACTACAGTAGTAAAGTGAGATCAGCATGTGCTATACAAGTGAAAGGTAATTTTCTAGTCTATAAGGCTACTCTTACCAAGGAAGACCTTATCATCCACCATTAACAACGCACATACTTGACAGCAGCTTGAGCAGAAAGTTATTGCAAAGACAATTGGGAAGTTTTGAAGTGTGAGGAACTGACAGATTGCTCTCTGAGCTCAAGTAAAGCACTGCACTGTGATTTGTAAAATCATGCTTTCAGTTCTTCATGAGGTGCAATTTATTGCTTGAGGTCAGCATTGTTTTTCCATCAACCTGTAACCTTCTATACTTCTTTCTCCTAAGTCAAAAAAGCAACAAGTTGACCAGAAACTCTATGCAAATTCTTTTAACTCACATTAGCACACATATCTTTGAAATGTAAACTAGAAGGCTCTCATTTTCACTGAAATGCTGGGGAAAAAACCACACAATTTTTAACCCAACCAAGGTGGGAAGTCAGAACTTACAGTCAGATGCACTTTTACCTACTGCTCTACTGCAGGGATGTTAGCTTTAGTTCCTAATATGCTAGAGAAGCAATTGGTTTAATTATAATAATATTCTAGTATATCGAAATTAAAAAGAAAAAGAGCATGCAGTGAAAGCGACTGAGGAACCAAATCTGTAGATTTTAATGCTTTGCAAGGAGAAGTACTCCAAGTACCATTTAAAAAAAATAGATTTCTTTGGACACAATGTAAGGTACAACCACATCTGGATGAAGAAAAAACATTATGGAAATGGAGCAACCTGATACCTGTACTGCGGTTAGTTTTACAAAAGATCCCTTACAAAAGCAAGGAGACCAAAGGCCTAGTTTCCACAAATACTACACCTTTTCTGTGACTACCTTAAAAGGAAAAGAACCAAATGTGCATTAGTCAACCTACCCAGACAGTAATTACCCTGGACTGAATCACAAGACCAGGCAACTGAAAGCCGAAACCCTCTTGTGACTACAATTACACATGTATGAGGGTGGTATTTAAGGATGAGAGGAATCACTTTTGTTTGTCTCTTTAGTTAATCATTGAGAGAACACTGTTCAATGTAACTATCCATTTCATGATGAAATGCACACCACACATATACTTCACAAGGATGAGGTAATTTCTTACTTTGCTATCTGGACAGTGGTAAATGCGATTTGGACAAACCATCAACATTATAACTGAAACTTACAGAAAAGCATAGTAACTTTTAAAACCAAAGTCCAATTGTTTAAAAGACCACAGGTGACTACAAGAGACCCACAATACATATTTTTGCAAAGTGTAGCTCACCTAGATATACTGTAGACAAAGGAAACATAGTTTTCCTACAGAAAAGGTATTTGTGCCATTAATGACAACTGCAATAAGTAACCATTTACAGTATTTTAACTCCTAAAAGCTAAGAATAACTTTGGGTATAAATTACAGACAATTAATTACCTAGCTTTGGTTAAAAAAAAAAAAAAAAAAAAGGTGGAAGGTTTTTTAATTGTCCTTTCCTCACAAAATGTTTTCTAAATAAGCTAACAGAATCAGACCCTTGCTTAACAAACAAACCACAGAACTGAGCTGAAATTTCTGGACGAGCAGGTTTAGGACTCTTCGGCATGATAAGCAGATCATCCAAGCCCAGTTTAAATACATTCATACAGCAATGAGTCAAGCTTTGATGGCAGAGGACAGCTTACAAAAGAGTCACTTCTACTCTGCACTGAGAATTCAAATGGCAGTCAGGTGAAGAGATGAGGGGAAGTAAAGCTGCTCTTGCACAAGACTTCTTTGAAGTCGCATTTCTGCTACAGCTGACTATAAAATGTTCCCAATCTACTCTTCAGTAAGAAGCTAGAGCACTACTGAAGCATGCCTTTAGTTGTATCCTCAGATGCCTTACAAGTGTTAACCCATCAGTACAACCATATTTCTTTTTCTTCTTTCACAATCATATCAAGCCTCCTGTTACTACTTGAGTTACTTGTAATAAGTTACAACTGCTATTTCAAAAGCAATCATCACATCATCACTGTTTCAAAGACAGAACAAGCACAATGAAATAAGGGACAAATACAGTAACCCACAAATCCAAAATACTGTTGCTAAGCACAAAATTCTCAATGGTGCCTTTAAAGAGCTGACAAAACTTCTTAGAAAGTCATCACCTAAAAAAATTAATTACAGAAGAGTTGAAACTAAACTTAAACCCAGGGTCTAGCAAGACATGCACATTTTATTCCTGATTTAATAACATGGAAAGCAGGCTTCTCAGCGCAGGAATCTGTAAGCCATTAGAAATGTCTTTGGCAGGCATGCTCAGTATCACTCCATGGGCTCAGGGCTTGAGGAGCCTTAATTGTGGAGGGGGAATTGCTCCTGAGTACCAGTGAAATCCAAATTCAGCAGAAACCAGGAGCCCTGGCCTCTCCCAGAACCGTTTGACTAACAGGTGGGTGGCAGCATCATGATTCTGCAAAAAACAAAGCTTCCCAAGTCCTAAGCAGTGTCTACTGGGATATTTACTATCTCATAATCACAGAATCACAGAATAGTTGAGGTCAGAAAGGACCTCTAGAGATTGTCTAGTCCAACTCCTGCTCAAAACAGGGCCAGTTAAGCAGGTTGCTTAGGGCCATACCAGTTGGATTTTGAGTATCTCCGAGGCTGGAAACTCCACAACCTCCCTGGGCAATCTGTGCCAGTGCTCAGTCACGTTCACAGGAAAAAAAGTGTTTCCTAATCTTCAGAGGGAACCTCTGGTGTTTCAGTTTGTGCCCATCATCTCTTGTCCTGTTACTGGGTACCACTGAAAAGAGCTTGGCTCCATCTGCTTTGCACCCTCCCTTCAGGTATTTAAGTGGATTGATGAGTTTCCCCCCTGCAGCCTTGTCTTCTCCAGGTTGAACAGTTGCAGCTCTCTCAGCCTTTCCACATGAGTGATATTCCAGGCCTTTAATCATCTTTATGGTGTAGTGACAAAATAGGCTGGCACAAACCAACATGTTAAAACATTTCTTTGCTGGGCTGAGATCAAGATTACCATGCTAAACATTGTAGTGAAACACACCAACTACCACAGGTCTGAATGTTTCAAGCAGCAGCACAGCTACAGACAGAAAAGAGACAGAATTTTTACTGTTGAACATTTTTTTTTTAAAAAAGTTCAGCACTTACTTAATGGCTTCACACATGTCCAGTCCCATTTTCACACAATTCTTGGCATGATTTTGAAGAGATATAGGAAGTCCAGAAACACAGTAATAGCAGTCACCTAGGATTTTAATTCTCATACATTCATTTTCCTGGAGGAAAAAGCAAGGTCAGACGGTCACTTGCAACTTGAGTTATGTAAATGAAGGTTATTGCTACAAAGACTGACTCAAATTATTTTATGAAAATCCCTCTATTTAAGCTTGTTTTAGTAGAGAAAGATTTGGCTTGCTGAAAAAGAAGTGCTGTCAGAGAGTTTTGTACAGATGATTCCTCCAGCTGTTACGGTCTTTAATGGGCAAACCAGGAAGAAAGTCCACTGCAAAACATATATTTGCAGCACTGTTCACACCTTAAATTAAAGAACTGAGCCTAAGTATTCTGTACTCAATATAAATAAAGTCTTTTTGTTTGAAATATCAGATCAAAAGACCTAGCGTTCCACATGAAGATGTACTATGCAATACCTCCTGAAGATAGCAATCATAATCTTATTTCTATCTTTTATACTCTAATGCAATATAGCTTTTAATTTTTTTTAACCACTGGACAGTAGCTTTTTAATTAATAAAAAACCACAGAAAATGTTTATCTGTTTTAGTGTTTATTATTTCACCTTCACACACAGCAGAAAGTTTAATGTAATTTTTATAGAAATGGCATCTAAATGAACAGAAAAAAATCTTCTGATTAAATTTGAATCTTGAGTAGTCAAGAGGCTGTGGTCAGTAATTAAAATTGCTTCAATTAGTATTGTCTTCCTTGTCTTCCAGTCTCTTAAATGCTTTTCCAGAGATCAGAAAACTGACTGTATGAGTTTTCTATCTTGAGTTTTTTAATCCTTGTTATTGTAAACCAGTCTATTTAAAGAGGTGTTCACCTTCCATTAAGCTTTATAGGGCTCCATGACCTGTCTCTATTAGTCCTATTAGAGAGAGCTATCTTGAGTTTCACAGATTGTCACACTGGTAGAAACACACTGTTGCACTCAGACCGGAGCCAGATTTTTTCTTCACACGTTTGAAGTCTAATCTTCCTGCTAAAGCCTCAGAAATGCTGCCTGAAGGTAGAAGAGTCCCCAGGAAGAAAAAATATTTTAAAGATGACTTACTTACTTAAACTAACAGTAGCAGCACAGTAGAAACCCACCTTTGCAATCTGATCAAACTTGCCAAACAGCTCATTCAACATGTGCACCAATTCTCCTGGCGAGCAGTCGCTGGCCAGGCGAGTGAATCCCACAATATCAGCATACAAGATGCTACAAGAGAAATGAACAGAAACTTGGCCACAGTTTCCTTCCACCGAATGCACATTTCTCAGTCAACACCAAAATCTGAAAGTAGGCATTCTGGACTTCACAGAGGTATGACCACACCCAAAACAGCCACTGCTAAATGTAGAACAATAATAACAACTATATTTATAGGAAAACCTACATTTACTTTCATAGGCGTTATGTTTATAGGTAATATATACCTATATTTACCTTTATAGGCAATATATACCTATATCTACCTTTATATGTAATATATACCTATATTTACCTTTATAGGTATTACCTTCACAGATATTACTTTTACAGGTATACCTATATTTACAGGTATTTCTAGGCATTCTACATGATTATTCGTTGCAGTCTATTAAAAAAATATAAAGCTTT
>NW_010140452.1:358-1280 GCF_000699245.1 Pterocles gutturalis | reverse complement strand
GACAAATTGGCAATATAATAATGGCAATTATTTCAATAGACGTGTTTGTTATCAGAAATTAATAACTTTTTGTCATTCTGTACATTTTCAGTCTAGATTTACCTGTTAGTAATATGCAGCATGGAAGTCTTCATTCACTTGTTACTCAGACTATTAAATTCAAGCTTCACTGATAAGATATTCAAGCTATACACTATGTATCTATTCACCAATAAAATTTGACAAATTCATAGGATCAGGCTAAAGGAAAAAGTATTCGTGCTCACAAGTGAAAATGAACTTCCTCAGAAGTCCTGCAATACTTGCTTTAAAAATGTAATTCCTAAGCATGTAATTCAAATTAATTTGTGCAATCAAAAAACCAGATAAAATAACTTGTAAAGATGAAAGAGTATTTGAAATAAATGGTGATCTATTTTTCTAACTTCTAGAAATTTATAATTAACAAATAATTAGATTTGTCAGCAGAATATTTTATATCAGGTACTGTGCAAAATACATATGTGATACAGCTGCCTCTATTTACATTATAGAAAAACCTGAGAAATTGCTCCAGTTAAGAAAATTACAAATTCAGAATAATATAACTGACACAAATACAATTTTGACTAGTATCCATGAAAGTAGGATTTAGTACTTTAACCTGAAAAATTAAGACATTATGAAGAAAGCCTGTTAATGCATGGCTTTTTCTAAAAAACCCCCGTTATATTATCACCTTTGTTGCTCTTCTGGAACACAAATCTGTTAGCATTTGATCAAAGTAACTCATACTAAACATTAAGTTGTTGAAAAACACATTAGAACAATTATTCTCTTAATTGTTCGCTTAATGCTTTCTTTTCAAAATTTTTCTAAAGGTTGTTAATACATTTTATTACCTTACATTGGTGTGCCTTTTGACATACAAATTGTGGAAGTT
>NW_010140452.1:0-339 GCF_000699245.1 Pterocles gutturalis | reverse complement strand
TTGGGACCTTGTAACCTCTGAATGATCTCTGCTTTCATTTCCATGGCAATGTGAGCAGGCAGCAAAGAAAGTAGAAGACGCTCCTACAATTTAAAATGAAATGTCCATTATTTCCTTTCGGAGAATGAAATTAGCATGGAAGTAATACTGTGCAAGGCATACGTGATTGTCAATATCTTAGAACATTTCAATGAGGCTTGTACTCAGACATTTGCCTGGTATGGCCTACAAAATTATCATTTCCTTGAAGAACTTCATAGAGATATACACACACTTACAAGTAATATCTAAACTCTTCAAGATTTTGTGTATATTAGAAAAAGGTTAAGTTAAATTTAA